>NC_045442.1:842525-868067 GCF_002776525.5 Piliocolobus tephrosceles
ACACAGGCAGTGGGCGCCGTCCGTGAGCCTGGAGCCGGGATGAGGGGCGGGCACCAGGCAGGGACACAGGCAGTGGGCGCCGTCCGTGAGCCTGGAGCCGGCCCTCTCCAGACTCTGCAGACACAGCGTCCCGGGTGCCTTGATCTGGGACCTTGGCCTCCAGAACTGAGAAGTCAGTTTCTACCGTCGATGAACCATCAAGGCCCCCATGTTCTGCTACAGCTGAGATGACAGTTTCGGACCTGCCCAAGCCTCTTCCTGCGATCACAGCCTTGTGTACGCCCAAGTCTCTGATGAGACTGTGGCCCTGGGCGCATCCAAGCTCTGTCCGTGACCAAGGCGACCTTAGCCTCAGACATACCTGAACCCCTGCCCGTGGCTGGCTGTGGACATGCCCACCCTGACTGCGGCTGGACCCCTCATATTCTCGGTGCCTCTCCGAGGCCCTGCCAGCCGCAGTGACCACCCGGGGGACCTGAGCTTCTCCGGGCACCTGGACCAGCACTGCACCCACTTCTGGAAGAACGTATTTCACCCAGTTAAGGACACAGGGGATGCTGTCAAGAAGACCCTGACGGAGGCCTGAGTAGACGGGTGTGACTTCCCTGAGCTCCATCCACCCTTCGGCTGTGTGGTGGGCACCAGGCTGCCAAGCAAGTCTGAGCTGGCTGGAGACCTGAGCTGTACCTTCAGGGACTTCTTGCTACATGAGGGGGCAGCGACATTGCCCTTCAGGGACTTGCCTTTGAAGGTAAGAACAGGTTTCTTGGGCACAGTGGGCGCCCTTGCCCATGCCAGGCTCACCTCTGGTGCACGATGTAGGTAACGACGGAGGCCAGGAGGCAGAGCAGCATGACCGCCGTGCATGCATACACCACGGGGTGCAGGAACTCCCCTGGGTAGCGGGGCAGGGAGAGCACTGTCTTCAGATCCTGAGGAGAAAGCAAAGCAGACGTGCGTGACTGACTGGAGGGGTCTGTGGGTGGTGCCGTCGCCCGGGCATCCCCCTGGGGCTCGGCTTCCCCTGCAGCCGCTCCAGGCATTTTCGTGTGGGGTCTCAGGGAGAGGGGCTGCCTGGGGCAGGACGGTCAGGCTGCGTCTGGATTCTCAGGGAGTGCACGGGAGGGGCCTCATGTGGCCACCAAGCGACGTCTGTCCTCGCTTTCCATCGGCTCTGCTGGCCAAAGGATTCCTTGTGTGGCTCTGAGGCCGACTCCTGAGACGGTGTTTCGGCCGACTGATGCCTGCCTCCAGCCTCCTCTCTTCCTGTGGCCTGGGGGTGGCTGGGTGGGGTCTGGATGGGCCTTAAGAGAGGCAGGGAAACCCATGGGATGGCCCCCAGCCGCACCGGGAGCCCCACACTCATTGAAACCCTGCTTGTCAACATCTCCCGGGAGGATCCTGTAGGAGCGTCTGTGAGATGCAGAAAGAGTGGAGGCCGTTGGGCACCAACAGACCTGGACTGGAGGGCAACAACGCTACCTGCTTCACTGCCCAAGAAGAGGGTTCAGGGTCAGAGTTCAAAGGGGAATGTGTGTTCTCTGTGGTAGAGTAGACGGGGGGAAAATCGCCCCAGCTGGAAAGGCTCGGAGCTGATGGGGTTTCATCTTTCCTTCATCAGGTGAGTGAGGTGAGTTCACCAGGGAATCACAGAGGAGTGCGCAGGCCGGGGAGGGGGCCTCGGGGCACCAGAATCCAGAAACCCACGTGCACAGGCCCGGGACAGGGGCCTCGGGGCACCAGAATCCAGAAACACGCGTGCACAGGCCCGGGACGGGGGCCTCGGGGCACCAGAATCCAGAAACACGCGTGCACAGGCCCGGGACGGGGGCCTCGGGGCACCAGCCTGCACTCAGCTCTGTCTCAGGCTTCTAGCCTCCAGACTGTGGGAAACACGTCTGCTTCAGGGCCCCAGTGTGTGGTGTTTAGTTGTGAACGTCAGGCAGGCGAGTGTGCCCCTCGGAGTGGGTGCCATGTTCCTGTAATAACCCTGTGGGTGGGTGCCAGCAGGGGTGAGGGCTGCAGCCGCCCAGCCCCTCCCCAGCCCCTGGTGATCGCTGCACCTGTGCCAGGCTCCGGCAGCTCTGACCACGTCGTGGGTGCTGCCCTGGGCATCGGGGCAGGAGGAGGCAGCCGGCTGGGCCTCTGGGATAGCCCCAGCTGAGTGAGGTGGGAAGTGGAGAGGGGACAGGGACCCTCCTGTACGTGAAGGGTCATGGGTGGAGGCAGTGTCACCTGTGTCGGGACGCAGGCAGCCAGCGGCCCGAGAGCTCCTGCTTCCCTCCTGAGGCCACACTTCTTGTCCGTCCAGCCAAGACGAGGCCCTGGCTGGCTAGAGAGTGTCCACCATGGACAGAGGGCGCTCTGGGGAGCCAAGGGACGGGCTGGTAATCAAAGTCCGAAATAGGTCCCCTGTCCCAGAGTTTAGGCAGCACTGGCCAGGTGGGCACTGGAGGGGCCCTGCATCCTGGGAGGAGGGGCCTGGACCTGTGCGAGGGCGAAGGCGCCTGGGAGAGGAGCTGGCGTCGGTGTGAGGCCGCGGAGCTGGAGTGACAGCAGACACTTTGCTTTCTGGGGAGTGTTTAGAATCTGCCCATTTCTTCCTGGACACCGGGACCCCACAGAGAGAGAGCGCCCTGTGGTTCAGGCTCGGCTCTGAGGCCCACCCTGGACAGAGGCCCCTGAGGGTTTTCCGGAGGGTCAGGGCCCAGGAGAGCCCCACCCTCACTCTGCCACTCTGTAAAGAGGTGAACTGGGCGGGCCTCTGTCCGGAGTCTCCTGAGTGCCCAGAGCCTGAAGTGTCAGTTGCCTCCTGTGACAGCTGTGGGGTGAGTGTCTGGTCCACGCTCCAGCTGGGGCTCCTGCTTCCCCAGAGAGGCCAGGGACAGCCCGGCCAGCTGTGGACGTTCTCCCACACCCCTCCTTGGTGTTCTGGCTGCTAGAGCACTCGCCATCGGGAGGCGATGCATGGGGGCCCTCGCCTGGCTCGGGCAGTGCCGGGTTGTCCCACGTTTGCTGGTTTAGTACGCGCCCGCTTCCTGCCACTTGCAAACAGCTCCAAAGTCACAGAAAAGCACGCTTTCCCGGCCAAATCCCGACATCAGGTTATCCAGTGAGTTCTCTGCTGCTGGGAGGTGGGGAATACCCCATGTGGGTAGAAGAACTGAAGGTTTAACAGGACGCGAGCGACGCCCGAGATTCTTGTCTCCGGGATTCTTCCACGAGAGTCAATGGCTTTTCCTCCATGACATTGACCCAGGGTCTAAAATAAACATGAACACTCTACACAGTCCCCACGAGCTGCTGCTGCAAACCCAGATCCGTGAGAGAAGCCACGAGAGTGGGGTCCACTCCGTGTCCAGCCCTCTCCGAGTCTATCAGGAGCATTTCCTCCGTGAGCTGCCTGGAACCAGCACTTCGTTCTCATCTGTTGTGTTGAGTATCCTGGGGTGGTCTGCCCGGGCCCTCACACGTCCCCCCCGGCCTGTCTGGGGCTGCTGTGGCCGCCTCGCGCCTTCCTGCAGGGTTCAGACTCCTGCTCAGCTGCAGGGGCGGGGGCGGGGGGTGGAGCCACGGTGGACGGAGGCGCAGATGGCAGCCAGGACGCCCTGATGCCTGGTGCCCGCGAGCCGCGTCCTGTCCCGCTGCCTCCATCCCCAGGGCCAGAAGGAGACTTTAGCCTCCCATCTGCGGCTTTTCGTCACAGACACAAACCCGTTCGTGTTAAGCCCAGTCAGAGCTGCTTTTCATGCAGGAGGCAAACACGTCAGAGCGTGAGTCCAAGGTGCGGCTGCGCTGGGAGGACGCCGCCCAAGCTCCAGTGACAGCGGGGGCCATGCTGCCTGGCATGGGGCTTCTCGTCTGAAGGCCAGGATGTGAGGCGTCACACGGACTGAGGTGGCAAGGGCAGGTGTGCGCTCCCGGAGCTGCCGCGTGAGCTGGAGGCCTGGGCCACGGTCCTCACCTGTGCAATGATCCGTGGGTCAACAAAATGTTTTATAAGAAACAGACACGTGATTTGCTTTGGTTTCTTTTTTTTCTTTTCTTTTCTCCAAATTACAGTTATCAACAGTGCCTTTCTGTATTTTCAGAGATGACATTTAAAATTCCAAGTGGGTCACGCGCAGTGGAGACGTGTGTTGTCTTTTAAAGTTTGCACATGCACAGGTTCCTCTTTGCGAGTGTTCCCCGGGCCTGATGGTCTCATCTGTGGCTGAACAGAGCCTGGCTGACAGGGGTGGGCTGATCAGCCCCCGCGAGGCCACAGAAGCAGAGCTCCCGGACCCTCAGCACGGAATGCAGCCGGGCTCCTGGGGGGCGAAGAACGCGGCTCAGAGGACCCGAGGGGGCTGGGGAGGGGCGGATGAAGGTGGCCCCGACCTTCTTGGCCCAGATGAAATGGCCGGAAAGCCAGCTTGGTTCTGTGCCTGCAGCGTGGCCCAGGTTGCTCTAGAAGCCATGCAGAGAGGTCTCTGCTTCCCCTGGGGAAGGCGGGCTTCCAGCTCCCATCCGCCAGCCTCTGAGCCAACAGTCCTGCCAGCGTGTGAGCTCGGCGTGCGGGGGACTCGTGTTCCGGCTTATTTGTGTCTCCTCTTTCTTGAAGTCATAACTTCCTCCTCTGTTTCCCCTCATTTTCACTGGAGGTCTCCTCCTTGGTGTGTTCTGCAAATCAAGTGGGTCAGGGTGTTAAAGACAAAAATAAAGGAGGAAAGATGAGAAGAAAGCAGTCAGTCAAGTTATGTGTGAATTTTCTGATAAAAACTTAACCTTTCTGCAGCAGCGAGAGGTGGGAAAGTGACCTCTTCAAACCTGGGGGATGCCATTGCCTGAAGGAACCTTCCTTCCTGCGAGTGAGGCGTCCGGGGCCGGGTCTGCAGCTCCGACTGGCTGAGGAACCTTCCTCCCGGAGGGTGAGGCGTCCCGGGCCGGGTCTGCAGCTCCGACTGGCTGAGGAAGGAACACATATCCTCCCAGGTGCTTCGAGTCCTCCTCCTTCTCCTTCTTCCAGGTTCAGGCTCTTCCTTCCTTTCCTTTCCTCCCTTCCTTCCTTCCTTCCTCTTTCTCCTTCATTCAGGTGCTTCTTCCTGGTTCTTCCTGGTTCTCTTTCTTGTTTTTTCGGGTTCTCTCTGTTTTACTTCCTGGTTCTGTGCCAACAAAGACTGATTTCCTGAGAGCCTGATGTATTCCCTCGTCTGCCTTTAAAATAATAACTGCCTCTACGGATCTGTCGACTTTCCACGGATGTGCTCCAGGGAAAGACAGAAGGTAGAGGCGAAGAACGCGTTCCTCCAGAGCACAGATGACCTGTCGTCGGCGTTACGTCTGTAAGGTGTGTCATGATTTTCTTCTTGGAGGGGTAGATGGGCTAGTGAAGTTTTGAAGAGATTTGGAAAAAAATGTGTTAAAATATCAGACGCCTTCTTTCTAGACTGGTAGTTACTTGTTTAAAGTTCTTAATTTTCGGGAAGATGTGAGGTGGGACGACAAGCTTTCCAGCCGTGAGATGAAGGAAGTAGAATGTAGCCATTTTTAGTAATTTAGATATTAGACTAAAAAGCAGCCAGGTGAGAAGAACTCAGTACGGCTCTGAAATGTTCGTAAACGTGACTGACCATCGTTACGCCCTGGGAGAGGCCCCGCGTCCCAGGCCCCTCCCGTCTCCTGAACGTCCGTTCCTGGCAGAGGCTGTGGGGTGAAACTGCAGCAGAGATAAACCCACCACCGGCGGCTCACGTACTTCCTCAAAACTCAGAGCTCCGGAACTACCACAACCCGCCCGGGGGCCGGGACCTGATCCTGGTTCTCTTCAGGGTGGACTTTGCGCGGGCCCGCCTCGGGGAGCAGTGCAGGCTCCTCGTCACCCTCGGCTTCCGAGACTCCCCTTCCTGGGGGCACCGCCAGGAGCCTGGCCTTGCCCTTGAGCCTGTCACTTCCAGTGGGAGGTCTTCACCCTTCAGATACCCGCCGCGTCTCCTTGGCGGTTTCGAAGGCACCTGTCCTTTCCGAAGGTGGGAAATGAAGTGCTAGACTCAAGGAGCTCCCCACACACACCAGGTCTCTAGGGTCCCCCAGCCCAAGCTGGAGCAGGTCAGTCTTGGCCTCTCACTCAATTCACGCATTGGGAACCCGCAGGATGCAGCAAACAGCATCTCCGATGACCCAGAGTCAGCCCTGAATTGAGAGCTGGAAGGGGCTCTGTTGAGTCTCCTTTGAGAGCCTCCACCCTACTCACAGGAAGCTGGCAGCTCTCAGGTGACCACACAGAACACAGATGCTGACCAGCAGTGGTGCCACCAGCACGGGGCTGAGCACTGAGGGAGGGTGAGCTCATGCCCCCAGCTGCACCTAAATATTGCAATCGTGGAATGAAAGTAGCGACAAAGGGCCAGACGACATCTGCACACCACACCCCCTCCCACAGCAACCACACACCAGCCTGCACCACCACAAACCACAGAAAGCACACACCAGCCTGCACCACCACAAACCACAGCAACCACACTACACCAGCCTGCACCACCACAAACCACAGCAACCACACTACACCAGCCTGCACCACCACAAACCACAGCAACCACACACCAGCCTGCACCACCACAAACCACAGCAACCACACTACACCAGCCTGCACCACCACAAACCACAGCAACCACAGTATACCAGCCACACTGCCCCTCCCACAGCAACCACACTAAACCAACCCAGACCACCCCACAAAACCACCCTACACCAGCCACACCACCCAACCCTATAACCACACTACACCAGCCCATATCACCCCATCCCACAGCAGCCACACTGCACCAACCCACACCACCCCATCCCACAGAAACCACACTACACCAACCACACCACACACCACACCACATCAGTCATGCCAATCTTATTATTCTGTTTAATTTCTGGCCACAAACAGTGTTACTAGGAGAGCGAGAGTCTGTGCCGAGGGTGAGGCCACCAGACTCCCATCCTCTGAGGGAAATGGTCACAGGGAAGGCAAAAGCTCTGCAGCTGTATCTAATTCCGAAGACTGACCGTTGGCTCTCCTCGTGAACAACTGTTCTCCGGGTTAAGTGTGAGGTTACAGGGTGCAAAGGGACACCTATTCCATTTCGCAGCCTGCTGGAACTTAAGTCCTGACGGCACCCCTTGCGGAGACAGAGGCAAGTTCACGTTTGCTTTTGCTTGTTAACAGTGGTGACGGAGACACAGCTTGCAGAATGAGGTGCCCCAGCTTTAACCACTGGGCACGTGGCCTGCAGGTCCCCCAGAGGGGAGCAAACGGTCCATCCTGTAGAGCACCATGGGCCGACAAACCAGCCTCTCGGGAGGACGGCCTGGGCCAGCCAACCTGCTGGAGAGCAGCTCAGAATCCAGGGCTGGCTCATGCCTTCGTGCACGGCCAGGAGCGGTGCCACCAAAGAATCTGACCTGTGACCTGTGCCCTATGCCCTTACACTTGGGAGCTCAGCAGTCAACTTGCCCCTGGCAGGGGTCAGGAGTCCCCCAGAGCGCAGCAATGGGACAGGCAGAGTCAGGGCCACCCTGCCCTGGCCACGGCCTCCAGGCTTCCTTCCCAAGACCCCACGGCCATGGGGTGAGCCTGCCCAGGTATCTACACTGTGAACTTGGAGACACATGCAGAAAAGTGCTGTACCAGATTGATGTAGCACAGGAGGGCAACGCCACACGCTTTCTGTCCCTTTCAGAGATTCTCTCTGGTGCAAATGTTACTTGCTGTGAATAAAAACCCAGTGAGCTGCTGAAATGCCACACTCTCCAGGCAGATCAAACTCAACAGGCTTTCACAGTCTTGGATGAGCAGGAGCTCTGGGCTGCCAGGCCGGCTGGGACCGGGTGGCCCTGGGCCGAGGAGGTGATAGCAGGAAGTTCTACCAGGAGCCCGGAGCTGAGAGGACACTGCACGAACAGGCTCAGCCTGTGACGGGAGGGTGCCCTTCTTGGATTGGGGAGGCCCCTGCACAGTTTTTCGTAGAAGGAACAAGGGTTAGAGAGGAGGAGGCGAGGAAGGGGATGAGACGGATCCCCGGGCTACGGCAGCACCCCCACCTTCAGAAGCCCTTCTCCATTCACTGTCCTCTGTCAATGACAGCTTTCCATTTTGCAAATAAGGGCCTGAATTTGAGGCTGAAAAGCCACAGATTCTGCCAACCGGGAGGCCTAGGGCTGGGCTGGGTGTGGCACCTGTGGGACAACAGCAATGGTTCCTGAGGCAGGTGGGAGCCCGGGGGTGGGCAGGAGCCCTGGGGCCAGCCTGCTGCCTCCTGAGGTGCTGCGGGTGCTGGACACGCAACCTTGTCAGGTGTCTGAAAGGTAAGTGCGGAGGCCTCGGCCAGCCTCAGGGTGAAGCAGCCGCTGGAAGATGATACTGAATGTTGGCAAAGGCATCTCTCTTGCTTGGACATTTTGAATGGAACAAGAAGAAAATGAACAAGTGACTCAGACGGATGGCTCCTTACACAGGGAACACTGGGTCTGCTCTGAGGCACGCCAGCCGGCGTCTGTGGCAGCCGCACATTCTGGGGCCATCGGCATTCTCTGCACGTGCCCTGGGTCCCCACCGCCTGTCAGCTGCCCCTTACCAGCACACAGAATGCATTGTGCACTCAGCTGTCAGCCCTCCCGGAGCCCAGACCTTCAGCAACTGCAGCAAAAGCTTGCTGGAGCCTCAGGGAGGGACTCAGGATGGGTCCGGCTTGCCGCTCCAGCCAGCTGCCAGCCACGAGCCCCTTCCCGGTGAAACACCCTTCCCGTGCCTGTCCTGTGTGCGGCCGCCTTCTCTCCGCCACAGCCTCCACTGAAGCCCACCTACGTCTGTCCCCACTGCCTTTCATCAACTTTCTGATGGGAAGGGGCTGGCATGGTGGCATGGGTGGGGGGCTGGTGACCAGGCTGGAGGGGCCTGGGGTGGCAGGGACCTCAGCCCAGGCACAGACCAGGTTTTCACAGGGCTCCCTCGCTCTGTGCGAGGGACACCTCCATTGATTAAATGATTCGACATTGCTGTATGCCTGCAACTCATTAGTATGACCAGCACCCAGCCACCGGAGCAGAGGCGCCAAGACATGCGGCCTGTCCCCGGTCCCCACCGCATACAGCCTCCCACCCCGGCACTGAGCCCGGACGGAAGCCGGGTCACCAGCTCACGACTCCACAACTTTTCCAGCCTGGGAGTCCCTGAACGGGCGGAGCCCCCCCAGCGGCCCAGCCCCAGCCGTAGGACCCCCGGGACCCCCGTACTCACCATGAGCGCTGCAAAGTTACCGAAGCGTGAGCGCCGCTGGAGGAGGCTCCAGGGGGAGGCGATCAGGTCGCGCCCTGCTCCCCGCCAGCCTCCATGGCCTCCGGAAGGTCAAAGTCCCAGACGGCGGGCAGGAGGTCGCGCTCCCGGGCCCGGGCCTCAGGGTGACCGTGGCGGGGCGGGCGCAGTCCCAGAGCTGCTCCCATCTGCGAAGACAGCGGCGGTCAGCGGGGCGGGAGGAGGGTCCCCGCGGAGGGCAGCTCGCAGCCCCGACCCCGCCGGCGAGCAGCCGCGGCCCCTGTCGCTCCCTCCCCTCCGCGGCGGCCTGGGGGCTGCGCCTGGGGCTGGTGGAGGCGGTGCCGGTGGGACGGGGGGAGGCGGGGGGCTCGGACCGAACGTGCCAGCGGCAGATGCGTCTCCTTCTCCATGTTTAAAAATCAACCTGCGCCCCGCTCCCGGCTCCGGAGCCAAACTCAGCCGTCTGGGGCTGCACAAAGCCAGAGGCGCGCGAGGCGTTTGCACCGGGAACGGGCACCGAGTGACCCGCCCGCCCCAGCCCGGCCGCGGCGCCTGCTCCGCCTGGATGTGGCTCGAGCTGCGGCCGGGCGCGCGGGGCGGGGGCCCTGGATTATCCGCTGCTCCTCCCGCCCCAGCGGAGCCGAAAGTTACTCGGAGCCTCTTTCCCCGCGGCCGGCGTCACCCCGGGGCGGGAGCGTTTCTGCCGAGCCACGGCCCCGCGCGTCCCTCCCGCCGCCCAGACCCGCGCCCAGACCCTCTGGTCCTTCCCACCTGCTGTGGCCTAAGCGGCTGCCGGGGCCGCCGGGCCGCGCTCCTGGAGACGGACGCGCTGCGCTCCCCTCGCCGGGGACCCGCTCTCCATTCGCGAGGGCAGCGGCCGAGCTGGGAGCGAGTTATCAACAGATTGCGGGGCTGCGGCGCCGGCCGGTGAGTCACCGCCCGGCGCACGGGCGGCCCCGGCCCGGCCAGCAGCGCCGCCGCCTCTGCGAGTACCTCCCTCGGCGACTGGGGGACCCAGGGCCGGAGGCAGGCGCGTAACCATGGGGACCAGGGCGGGCGATGGCGGCGGGCGGGCTCCTGCCGCAGGGCGGGGATGGCTCTTCCAGCCGGCGGCCGCCGTCACACTGCAGAGCGCATTTAAAGAGACACCCGGCTCCGCGCTCGCGCCCCAGCCCCAGACCCTCGCCTGAAAACGCCGGGGGGCGGACTGCACGACCCTGTGTTATTCCCAAAGGAGATCTCCATTCGTGGAGAAGCTGCAAGAACAGAAATATACACAAGAAAATGAATTTGGCCGGAATTTTCCATCCTTTATTAACATTCTCGAGTCCAGATCTGCCAGAACCGAGGTGCACCTGTCCTGAACCCGTCTGAGTGTGAGTCAGCAGGGCAGACGCAGCCGGTGTAGACAGACAGGGCCCGTGGCTGTGCAGAAAGCGTCCCCGTCCCTCCACCCCAACCCTCCTGCATCCTAGGCCACAGAGCCGGGCACCTAGAGCCAAGGTGAGTGTGGAGGCTGGGGTGCCAGGGGCCAAACAGCCCAGCCTCACCTGCAGCAAGGTGTGGGCTCTGTGCACAGCCCACAGGCCCCTATCCTGCCCCCAGGGGCCTCCTACCACCGGACAAGGTGGGTCCAAGTCCACTCCCGTTTTTGTTGCAAGATCAGTTTTCTGGGGCACATGCTGGCCTGGTGGCAACCTCAGCAAGAGTCTCAGGAACTGCCCTCAGTGACCCCACTCCTCCTCCACTCGTTCCCTCCTTGGCCCTGGGTGACCCCACTCCTCCTCCACTCGTTCCCTCCTTGGCCCTGGGTGACCCCACTCCTCCTCCACCTATTCCATCCTTGGCCTCCACTCTTGCATGGCTGCTTCTGCCCCAGGTTCTCTGGCGCTGACACCTGTTCTGGGGATCCCCAGGCCCTGCTGCCATGGATTTTGAGGGGCCTGAAGGATGTACTAGTGAGGGATTGTCATGAAGACTCACAGAGGCAGAATTAGATGCAGGGGTGACAGCATTCCGCTTCCCTTAGGGCCCCACTCCCCCATCTAGCTGGTGTCCCCAGAGCCCCTCTGTGGGGACACTGTGATGGGCCCTGAACTCTAGCTGAGAGACACAGGGTCCAGGCAGGCAATGGTCCAGTTCCCAGCTGGAGACGCTCCAGGCACCCCAGACCCTGGCCGCCCTGACTCCCTGGACACTGTTCCCCTTGGAGCCCCAGAGCCCCCTGGTACCCCCTGGGTGATGGTCCTGGACAAGCGGGCTGGGAAGGGGCCAGCAGCGAGGGGAGGATTCTGCCCCCAGCACCCCCAGGCCAGGGGTCTCCATGACATCTTACTCCTGCACCCAGCAACTCCCACCACGGAGACTGCTCCAGGTGAGGGGTACCAAGTTGAGCACAGGTCAACCTGTCTTCCCGGGGGGCTCCTGGCATATCACGGTTGGGGCCCAGAGGAGGCCCCGGCTGGTGTGGGGGCCCTGGCTTGTTTCTCTCCCTGCACACGGACTCGAGCCCTGCCCTGAGTCCCATGAGGGCTTTGCGGGGGAACTTCTCGAAGGTGCTGTGGAGGCAGAGGGAGGTGGTGGAGCCAGCCAGGCTCTGGGAGGCCCTAGAGAAGCTCCCACTACCCCCCTCAGTCCCAGCTGGTTTTGGGCCCTGGGCTGGGCCCCCACAGGCTCCAAAGGGAAAGATTGTCCAAGGGAAAGCCCTGAAGGCCCCTGGTATCCGGGTAGGACACACAGAAGGTTACCAGGTGCTGTGGGGGCCCTGGGGTCCGGCACTTGAGGCAGACAGGTCCCCTGGCTTGTGAATGTCCCCCTGCCCCCGCACGTGGTGGTTGGGACCCGGGAGGGCTGCCCCCCATTCCACACCCAGTGCTAACCTGGGTGAAGGAGAGGGATCCCTGGGGAGCTGGCACTGCCACGTGTCCCAGAGCTGCCCTCGGGTGGAGTCTGTGGGGCTCAGTCTTGTGAGGGGTGGGGGCGCTGGGCATCTCCTGCCCACTCACAGCTGCCCCCCGGGCCCCTCCCCTGCTGCTCTGCCAGCCCCTCCCTGGAGCTGCCCTTGGAAGGCACCTGCTTCAGGCCTCATCTCTGGGGTGGTGCTGGGGACCGGGCACTGTCTCCTGAGCAGCCCCACATGGTAGTCTTGGTGGCACGCCTGTGGATGGGGAAACCGAGGCACGGACAGTCACGTGCTCTTCCAGTCTTGTGCTCTTCCAGTTGCGGGTTAGACCCCACTTGCAGTTGTGCGTTCCAGAAGTCTCCGGGCGCCGTGCGACGGGATAAGGAGCTGCTGCCCTGGAGGATCATGCAGGCCTCTGGGCGGCATTCAGAAGGTGAGCCGGCAGCCGTCTGCCCTGCAGCCCGGGGAGGTCAGCACTTGCCCTGCCCCCAGATGTCATGGCCCCATCGGCCCTCTCTCTGCTGGCTGTTTATCAGCAAAGCCTCTACTTTCTGTACTGCAGGGTTGGCCGTGGCACTGGCTGGCCACAGGGCCCACCTTTCCAGTCCTGGCCGGAGGGAAGCATCTCGTCCATGTTGCAGACACACGGGTGAGGTGCCGCCTGCCTTCCTGACTCTTACCTCCCCAATAAAGGAAAACAAAAGAAAAAAGATAGAAAAGACCAGGAAATGGAAATAAGGCAAAGAATAATGAAATTTAAAACCCTAACAAACCCAAACACTGCTATTTCAAAATGTAAGTCCATGACGAGTCTCGTGGTGAAAAAGATGGAATTCCTAGCCAAGAAAATGCCCCATGCTTGCCTCGTGGGTGTAGGTGCTCAGCACGGCAGTCTATTTACGTGTTTATTAAGGTGTCTCACCAGGTATGGCCTGGATTCCACCAGAGTTGCAGAGCTGGAGGATACGTTCCTGTTTACATGATACATAGTTACATAGGTGAAGAGCTTTACTGCGAGGAATTGAGGAGTCGGCTCAGTCCGTGAGGGACGCAGGCAGGAGCTGCTGTTGCTGCCCCAGGCATGATTCCTTCCTCCTCAGGGAGGCTCAGCTCCCCGCGGGCCTCCTCGACTTACAGTGCAGACGGCCAAGTGCTGGTCATGGTCACTGCGTCTACACCACCCCTTCCTCAGCAGCAACTCCGCAAGTGCTCGATGGAAAACTGCAGACAGCAGCCTTGCCAAGCAGACGCCCAGGGTTGGCCACTGCAGCCCCTCCAGCTGCGTTCTCCGTCAGGGCAGCCTCCTCCCGGCTTCAGCACTGCGGGCAGCACACCAGCGAGGGGTGTGCCACGAAGCATCACCCACGGATGTGCCACGAAGGGTTATTCCTCTTTTGACTTTTTCTGATGGTTTAAAACTGTCAGAACACACAACTCACAGTCCACACAGAAGCAGGCATGTGGCTCCTGCCTCACTGTGGGAGGAAACATGTTCTCAGAAGAAATGGCCGAGTTTGCAGAGGGGTTTGCGGAGGGCCAGGCAGTCTGAACGCAGCCCAGCTGGCCTTGGTGGAGGTGGGGCTGGCACGGGGTGGGGCAGTTCTTCCTGATACAAATCCTAACGGCTTCAACACTGACCTTCCAAAGAAACAGCTGCTGGACGTCGCCCTGACAGCACTGAGAACCCCACTTCTGAGGCGACTCTCGAGGGCTTTGTCATTTATTTGGCACCCGAGGCCCCAGCTCACAGGTCTCGGGTGCACGGGACCCTCCAGCCCTTCCCATTGCTCTGCGATTCTGCCTACCTTCCGGAAAGGTCAGTTTGGGGTTTCATTAACGGGGGAACCTGGCCCCATTAACTGGGGAGGCCACTTGGACCTCCTCCGAAACACTGGGGCTGGGGCCAAAACCTTGCCTCCCCCCAGCAGCTTTCGGCCCTCTTAGTAGCGGATGTGGCTTCCTCCCTCTGAGGGGCTCTCCTGGTGGACACAAGATGTGGGGCGCCCGTGGGTGGCCGCCTGCTCCTGCCACAGTCCCACCTCGGGGCCTGAGCTGCGGCTACTGCCTCTGTAGGGAAGGAACAGTGGGGGCTGGGCCCACCCCTACCCAGAGAGAGTGGGCTGTGTTGCCTGCAAGGCCTCAGCCAGGGGACCACGCTTCTCCGCATCCTGTGGCTTTGGGATCTGCCGGCTGTTTGTGGGAGAGCAGGAAACAGTCCCAGGGATGACGCTGCCTCATGCAGGGTAACAGAGCTGGAGGTCAGGCCGATGCAGGAGGCTCAGGACGGTGACGGGTGCCTTCCCTCGACTGGGGTGAGCCCCCAGCCCTGCCTTCCCTCGCCTGGGGTGAGCCCCCCGCCCTGCCTTCCCTCGCCAGGCATAAGCGTCCAGCCCCGTCTTCCCTCTCCGGGGGTGAGCCCCTCCCCAGCCCCCAGTTTGGAGGGGCCGTGGCTGCCAGGGACTCCTCGCTGTCATTACTGAACTCTGGAGGAACAATGGCCTCATGTCACTAGTGTCTCGGGCAGGACCTGCCTCTTTTTGGAGCACTTTTGAGAGAGTGTTCGTTTCCAGCCATTTGGTGGGGACTCTGAGAGCCTGAACTTAGAAGCCCACCGAGAGGGGAAATGGCGGCCTCCGGGGGTGGGAAGCCTGGCCGTAGAGCGCAGGACCCAGGGCCACCATCCTCCCGAGACAGCGCGCAGCAGCCGCCACTCACCGAGCGGAATTAAAAACGGCTCTTTGGTTGCCACGGCAACCAGCCATCTCCCCCCAGCGTCAATTTGAATTTGTGCAGACCATTCCTAGCCAAGATTCAAGCCAACAGATTCGTGCTTACCCTGAGGTGAAGCTTCGTTTGAGAACCAAATAATAAAATTAACAAACCTAAAATCTTCTCGCTGCTGCTGCCTCTTTAGTAAGCACTCAGCAGAGCCCCCGAGAGCACGCAGGGCGAGCACAGTCTCCCTCGGAGGCAGGAGGCCCTGGGGAACCTCACATGGCTCCACTGACCACCACGTGTGGCGAACAGGCCCTTTGGCACTTGTGGGCCCCTGCAGAATGAGCCCCTCTGGTGGGTTTTACGTTGGAAGGCCTCACTGCGCAGGGCCTGCGTCCTAGGTGCCTCGGCCAGGCCTCTGTGTCCAGTGCAAGGCTCTGGCACACGCATCCAGGCTTGCAGGGTTCCATCAGCCTGTACTGTGGGGCGGACTCAGGGTCAGGGTTCCGGCTGTGTGAGGGATGTGCTCTGTCTCAGCATCCTAATCACCTCAGGCCAAGGCTGTGGGGTCTCGTAGGCCTCTACCCACTGGGCCTCAGGTACCTTCTCCTCCTTGGAAAAGGCATAAAGGCCTCCCTTCTCCAAGCTGTGAACCTTGGTTTTGCTGAAGGCTTGTGGAGAGTATTGAAAGAAGGCAGGAGTAGGCTCTGAGTGGGTATTCATGGGAAGGGAGGCCCTACGCAGAGCCCCGATCCTACAAGCTCCTGGGGTCCCTGGCGTGGCCTGGGGCCCCCACAGCTCCTGTTGGCTCCTGCTGGTGGCCCTGGAGGAGTCACGTGGCCTCCTCGCTCACTGAACGCACCCAGGACCCAGGCAGAGAGCACCTGGGGCAGTCTGGGATCAGGTGGGGACGGCTGGATGGGTGTCGGATTCTGCTCATTCTGCAGACCAGGGGAGCCACGCAGGTGTCGGGGGTGGGGAGTGTGAGGGGCAGGTGTGCACTTGGCTGCTGGGGCAACGGCTATGCTGCAGCTTTGCTCACGCTCTGGGGCCGGCACGCCCTCGCCCGTTCTCCCCACGGGCCCACAGGCCCCACCCCAGACATGGCTTTCTGACGTCCTTAGCTGTGCGTTGATGGATAAAACCTCTGCAGCCCAGGAGCTCCCCCGGCCTCTGTCTGGACACTTGAGTGGGGGAAGGGAGCGGATGTGACCAGGCCACAGCAGTTGGGAACCCACAGTATCCCTGCCTGCCAGTGGCTGTGCCAGGCACAAAATCCTCGCGTAGAGCTGCATCCGAGCGCGGCCCCTGCTGCCGGCTGCCTGGTGCGCGGGTTTGGTTATAGCGCCTGGTGCTGCCGAGGAAGCTCTGTCTCCAGGGGTCCTGCCAGAGGGCGTGTTGATAATGATAACATAGCTTCTGTGGGCGGACGACCTCAGGGGGGCCCACCAGCACGCAGCCTGCCCTCCTGGTGCTCTCCTCCATCCCGACGGCCCTGGACTCACAAGGGCAGCCCCGGTGAGGCCCGAGCCCTCTACAAGGAGTTGGGGTTCAGCAGACCAAGGAGGGCTTCCCATCGGCGCACCCCAAGCACTGCGGCTGCTCCAGGCAGGCTCAGGAGTGTTCGACGTGAGTCTCTGTTCACCCCTCCCAGGGCTGACACGCGGCCTGGGCACCCGGCCACAGACGTGGGGTGAGGACGCTTCCCACGAACTGCCACAGAAACCGTCACACGCAGCCTGGAACTGTAATGAGGGCTCATCACAGGGAGCGATGAGAGACACCGCAGAGCCGCGGGCCCGACCTTAACAGCAACACGCACGCGCTCCTGCCCCTTAATGTCCACAAAGTCGGACGGCAAAGCCCACAGGCCCCAGACGCCGTCTTCGCCAAGATGCGGGAGCACCCTGAGACCCCCGATTTCATGCAGATGATTCCTTCCGGGCTCAGAAGTTAACATGGGTCCTCGGGAAGCTTTGTAAACATGGGGCTTTTACATCCAGGTCTGCGACTCCGGCTTTCCTGCGTCAGAGCGGTGCTGCCCGCCCAGCAGGCTCCAAGACCGTCTACCCTGATCTCAACGTGGGACGTGTCCGTGGCTCTGGTTTCCCCGTGTCAGAGCCACGCGTCCCGCCCAGCTGGCTCCCGGGTCTACCCTGATCTCAACGTGGGATAAAGGCTGAAACAGAAACAGCCAAGTGTCCAGATGGTTTTACATTTTAGAGACAATTCCAGTTTCCAGACCTGAATAATCAGCCACACGACCTGCTTTTCACAACAGCCTCCAGCCCTGGGGGTCGGGAGCCACCTCTGGTGGTCCCTCCAGGGCCGAGTCCACCGTTGGGGTCTTCCCAGGAGTGGGGGTGACTCTGGGGCCTTTCTTGGCCCCGTCCCTGCTCTGTCAGGGCTGGGACGCCGTCCCCTTCTGGCCAGCCATCCCTGGGCCTTGGTCACAGCGAGGACGGGGGCCCAGCCCCCACCGCGACCCTCTGGCTCCTGCTTAGGCGAAAGGGCAGGTCCAGTGAGGAGGAAGCAGGTGGCCCCACAATACTGTCTCTGAACCACCAAGGAAGGACCAAGCATGCTTTCCCTCCCAACCACCCCCTCGCCTGCCTCCGGCTCACCCACGGGGCCTCACTGTCCTGACAGTCACAAAGCCTTCCCTGCCTCACCCACAGCCCTGGAGTGTCTTCTAGGGTTAGCCCAGGTGCTGTCCCTGGAGCGGCTGGTGCTGCAGCCAGCCCCTCCCTGGGGACCAGAGCCGGCCGTGGCTTGGAAGCTGTCCCTGGTGCTCCCCGGAGTAGGCCTGGTCCCTGCAGTCCTGCCCACCTGATGGCCCAGCCTCTGTCCAGCTCAAGGCCCGGCCCTTTCGTGGGACCTGCTCCGTCTGACCACACCTGCCGCCTGGTGCTGCCTGGCCCTGCCTGGGTCGGCCGCGCTCCCCTCCACGGCTGGCCCAGCTGCCTTAGCCTGGTTCCTGCCAAGGCTCTGGCAACTGGGCCAAAGCAATTTTACCAAATTAGATGTGGTTGGAAGCAAGTTGTTCCACCTGGCAATTTTGTTAAAATAATTATTTGTTTGAAAATTAATATTCCCGAGTCGCTGGTTTTTCTAGGATTAGCAGTTTTGGCACACTGTGGGGCAGTTTTTCAGTTCTTTATGTCTTAAGACATTGCTTTCTCTCCTTTCAAAATATCTTTGAGCCTAAAAATAATCTTTTCATTTAAAAGTTTCTAATAATCTTTGAGCCAGTGATTCCTGCTTTGAGCTGTTGGTAATAGCCGAAGCCCAGAACAAGCTAATACCTGAAGCGGGGGTGGGTTGCAGGGACTCAGGCCCTCCGTGGGGACCTCTCCCTGAATTGTGGAAAGGAGAGAAGCCGGTGACTCGCAGAGCTGTGGACAGATGGTTGCAGCACGTGCCTGGGGTCTTGAGGGCGTTCGTCAGAGCCTCACAAGCCCCTCTCCCCAAACAAGGCTCCCGTACAAGCAGCGAGTGGACCTCCCCGGACTGGGCTGGGTGGGGGGCACCACTGGGAGGCCCTGCCCTCAGGAGTCGCTCTGGGGGGTGATAAGCACTTGAACCAATTGCATCCATGGGTAGTGGCTGGTGCCACAGAGACAAGGAGACCGGGCCAGGGGCCCTGGGGGCTGGTGATGAGATGGCAGCTCCATCTGGGCTGGGCAGGTGGTCACGGCAGCACAGGCATCCTCCCTGGAAGATGTGGAGACTTTGGGAGCCACATCGTCACCCAGGAGGCAGGGGAACCCCCAGGGCCTGAGACACAGGCACTGGCACACGTGGCCACAGAGCCCGGCTCCTAAAGGTGCCACCCGGAAGCAAACAGCCCTGCTGACAAGCGGTTGGTTTCAGGTGCATCACATCCTCCCCAGAAGCTGGCATGTTTATGTATTTTGGAAGTCTATGAATACTAAAATCCTCATTAATTTCAAAACACAGTTCACAAACTCCAAATATTTGACCAGTGCGTCCATATGCTCAGCCATCTTCACAGCCAGAGCAGCTGGCGGGAGACTCAGAGGATGAGGCGTGAGGTGGAGGCAGAGCCGGAGGTGAAGGCCTGTCCACGGCGCCCGGTTTCACCTGCCCTGCAAGGGCTGTGGGCTTGAGGACCCGGAGGGGTGAGCGAGGTGCAGGGACGCGGCTGAGAGGACGTGAGGCGTCCTCGTGTCTCTCAGATGTGGTGGGTCCTGCTCAGATCCTGCCCCTGGCCCGCAGCCCACGTGCCCAGCATTGCCACTTCTTCCTCCTGGACCCCATGGCCTGCTGTGCCTGCATCTGCAGGATCTGCGCTGTGGGGGGTCTGCTCCTGTCTGCCCCTCACCTGCCCCACACCCTGAGAGTGCCCGGGGTGGGGGAAGAAGGGTCCAAGGCTGCCTGGCACGTCAGGAAAGGTGTCCAGGCCAGGTCCAGACCTCTGGCCTGTGATGCTGGGGGAGCAAGGGGCGGGCACAGCCCTTGATGGAGAAAAGGCTGCATCTTCCCATGTGGCCCACTCCTCAGAGGACCCTGCCTGCGGCCCCATGGATGCCAGGGGCCCCGGGGCCCCCCACTGGGGCATGAGGAGCCAGCATTGCACTCACCTCATCACACAGCGCAACCCTGTCACTCCTAAACTACGGATAGAACAAGCCTTCCTCATCCGCAGGTTAAAAAAAGATTCCTGGCACAGCAATTTTCTCCAAATGCATTTCGGACACTAAGCTGGCCAGCCAGCCAGCCAGACCCACTAAGCTGGCCTTTTAAATTGACTTTAAAATTCCGCCCCCAAATCTCTGCCCTTCCTTTTCACTCTTCCAAGAGCCAGTAGGTTTAGAGGCGGCTCCCCACGCTGGTCGTGCCATGCCAGGACACCCCGAGGGCCACAGGACCCAGATAGCAGGTGTGTGGCCAGCAGGGAGGACACACAGACCAGGCTCCAGCCTCCTGCCAGCCCTGCCGCCCGTGGGCCGCCTCAGCCCCAGCTGCTTCCTGGACCAGACCTGAGCGCCCACTCTTCCCAGGGCAACGCTGCAGAGAAACACGCTCGATGTCTGATCCGTGGGTGCTGTCTTCCTGACCGAGGGCGCCCACATATGATTCCACATGACCCCAGCTTGCCTGCCAGGTAGACAGGGACTGTGACCGCTCCAGGCTGGGCCTGCTCCTCCCTCCATGCGGCTTGGCGTGGCCTGGGGCGGCCCTGCGACCGCCACTCTGCCCTCTCCTACCTGCCCGGCAAGGGTGCTCACCCGGAGAAAACGGCTGGTTCGTGTGTGGACTTGGGGCTCCCTGACTGGGCTGTGCTGTGTGGGAGGTACAGGATCTGTGTGCTCTGCAGTTTACACGGAAGCCTCAGCAGGGCTGGACATGTTGCTGTCGGTCAAGCCTCGGCACAGAGGTCAGCCGCTGGGCCTCTGCAGGGGGTGCCGTGGGCTACAGAGCTCGGGGCCTGTGGCTATTCCCTGCTGTGACCACAGGCCCGGGCTGGGGCCTGAGGCTTCTGCTGTGGCCTATGAAGAGCGGGAGCCTCTGCTCCACCCCCAGGAAACTCGTGACAGAGGTCGGAGGGGAGGGTCCCGAGGGGCGACTGCTTCTGAGCGCATGGCCGGGCCCTAGGGCTGTGTCACTGTCCTCACACCAACTCCCATCTTCACCCTGAGCCAAGGTCCCCACGGGCTGCCAGCACCTGTGGTTCCCAACCCACTCCTCACTCCAGTGTGAGTCTCCAGCCCTGGAGTTTGCCCAGTTAAACAAGGCCAGAGGCACTGAGCAGCCCAGTCTCAGTGAACACTCTGGGCAAGCACTCTGTGGTCTCTAAAGCCCACAGCCCCTGCAAGGAGCCCTGTCTCCTGGGTACAGTGGTGATGTCCAGCTGGAGCAGGAAGAGTGGCATCGGGGCCGGGGTCCGACAGCACCAGAAATCCAGGCCGCTGCTGCCAACATCGTCTCGGGGGAACTCTGGAGCCACTGACCACACAGGATCATGCAGGCGTCTACAGGGACCACAGACCACAGGGAGCTGTGCAGGTGTCTACAGGGACCACAGACCATGGGGGCCTGTGTGGGCATCTACAGGGACCACGGACCACGGGAAGCTGTGCAGGCATCTACAGGGACCACTGAAAGAAAAGGAGATGAGGAGATTGGCCTTCTGACCCCTGCTGGGTCAGTGGACGTGCAACAGCCATTGTAGGAAGAGAGACGCCATCACCTCTGAGTGGTCAGTACCTCAGGCACAGCTGCAAACTTATAAGACACACAGGGGCTGGGTGTGGCGGCTCACGCCTGTAATCCCAGCACTTTGGGAGGCCGAGGCAAGAGGATCTCTAGAGCTTAGGAGTTCGAGACCAGCCTGGGCAACATGGCAAAACCCCATCTCCATCACAAATACAAAAACTAGCTGCGTGTGGTGGTGTGTGCCTTTAATCCCAGGTACTCAGGAGGCTGAGGTGGGAGGATCACCTGAGCCCGGGAGGTTGAGGCTGCAGTGAGCTCAGATCAGGTGACTGCACTCCAGCCAGGGCAACAGAATGAGACCTGGTCTCTTAAAAAAAGGAAAAAAAAAAAAAAAAAAAAGACAAGAGGCCACAAGACCCTGTAAACAACACCACAGGCGACACCCCTGAGTCCACAGGTGGAACTTCAGAGGGAGGAGGCTGGGGTTTCCTCAGCAAAGAGTATTCAGGAGACAAAGGTGGCTGGCGGAGGCCGGGGGGTCCAGATGGAGGGCGGGACATCAGCCAGCCACGCCTGGGGCCTGGGCTAGTCCTGATTTTACAAATAAACTGTACAAAGAACACCCAGAAAATGGGAACCTAGGCTTAATACTTGATCAAACAGAGGAATTTTATTGCTAATTTTGGAAGAGTTCACAGCCGTTGTATTTTAGCAATGCACACTGGATGCACACTGGATATTTCGTCAGCGATACAATGTTGGGAATTCGCTTCAAAATCATCTGCGTGGGGACAGGGAGGCATCAGTGAGATGATGGTGGCTGTGGGGACGGCAGCGTCACTGCCTCATGACACTCTTTCTGCCACTTTACCCACACACCATGCACACGTTTGCACACACATCGTCCTTTTATCAGGACTTGCAAGGGGGACCTTTGTACAAAGGCCTGCACGGGGTGTGGGTTAAGGCCCCGCCATCGGCCTTGGTGACTCCTGTGTAACTGGGACCTCCAGGGAGACCTGGGCTCTGGCATCCACTTGTCCTTGAGGCCGTAAGGCCACCTGGGGCCACTGGGCCGGTGTTGCAGCATCAGCCCTGATCCCAGAAGGCAATGGGGGCTCCTGCTGCCTGGAGTCCTCACCAGCCTGGAGCCTCCGGCCGTGGACCCACTCACCAAGCTCACAGCCTGGCCCTGGGGGCTCACGGACCCCCAGCAGCCCCGGGGACCCAGCTCCAGCATTTCCTCACAGACGAGCATGGCAGCTCCGGGACTTGGCTTGCGTGCACTGGGCGGTGGGGTGCCGGGTGGGTGAGAGGATTGCAAGACGGAGGTAAAAATAACACTGTTCTCAGAAGCAATTTCCCCAAACGAGTCGGCGGCCTCTGGTTATTTGTTGCCAAGGAAAGTCGGGAACAAATAAAGACGCCCTGTTTTCTGAGCAGCTGCCTTCCCATCTGCATGGCCGCTGGGCTCCCCTCTGAGCAAGTCAATAAATCCAGGTCCCAAGAATCCTGAGGGGTGCCCGGGATGGTGAGGGTGCCGCGCCAGAAGGGGTGGGAACAGTTAAGTGGGTCGCGCCCACTTAACTTTAAAGACTGTGTTACGGGAGAAACAGACTCAGACATGATATTAAATTGGAAATGAAATTAAAAAGCTTGATGTGTGAATTTTGTGAATGTGCTACTTACAGTTCTTCGGTTCTCAGCGAGGTAGGATACACCCATGGATACACCCGTGGACACACCCGTGGACACATCTGTGAACACACCTGTGGACACACCCGTGGACACACCCGTGGACACATCTGTGAACACACCTGTGGACACACCCGTGGATACACCCATGGATACACCCGTGGATACATCCATGGACACACCTGTGGACACATCTGTGAACACACCCGTGGACACACCCGTGGATACAACCGTGCCAGCTTGGCACTTGGCATCCAACTGGCGCTCCCGTGATGGGGCAAATCAGGCAGGGCCAGGCAGCCCCCCAGGCAGGACAGACCCTGAGGGCCCCAGGCAGGACAGACCTTGTGGCCCCCACCTGGACCTGCCCTCCAGCCGGATCTCCTGTGGTGAGTGCAGGTCCGTCAGCACCTGTGGCAGCTCCAGGGCCTCCTGGTCACAGCCTCGGGCTCCCGGGGGCACCCTTCATCCTGGGGGATAAACCGCTTTTGTCTGGCCAGACTCCATCCACCCTGAGCCGACTTCCTCCAGTGAAGAGGCTCCCGGGTGTCCTCGGTCACCAGGACCCTCAGGCCCTTCCCCAGGCAGATGTCCCACCTGTGGGCAGCCCTCTGGAGCCCAGGCGTCTGCCCCTTCCTCAGCAGGATTCCCCGGCACTCCCCTTCCAGGCTGTGGTCCGGGAGGACCTTCTCAGGCCCACGGTGCTGCCCGGGCCGCACTCGCCTCACTGCTGCCCCAGTCTCCTGGAAGAGCCTCATCCGCAGGCCCCGGCACCACCAGCCTCACCTGAGTCCCTGCCTGGATGGTGTTGCCACCGGCAGGCACCCACGCGGGTGGAGACAGGAAGCCCAGGAGGAGCCTGTCTCTGGGAATAGTCACTTCTCAAGACCCTCGTCCATGGGGGCGTACCTTCGGCCCCTCCCATCCTGAGGTGCCTGGAGGCGTGTGGTGTCTGGCAGGCACATCTGCTGCCAGAGAGCAGCTGTGGAGCTCCTCCTTCTCCAGGGCCAAGACCAGGCCTGGGTCGCCCTGCCCTGTGCTCCACCCCACGGCTTCCCGAGGCCCCCAGGGCTGCCCTCCCTCTGCCAGTGGTCCAGAGCCCACTTAGACCCCCCAGCTGGGAGGCCACGTCTTGGGGAAGGAGTGTGGGCTGGACGCTGTCAGTCACAGCCAGCCAGTGACCCTGAGCAACAGCAGCAGTCGGGTTAAGGAATCTGCTGTGCCTGGCCCAGGGGTGAGAGTCGGTTGGCTCATTTTAAAGTCATTGGTTCATGACATGCACTGAGGGCTCAGGGTGTGTGAGGTTGGGGGCCACGGGCTGCTGAGTCTGACCCTGGGGGAGCAACAGCGCAGTGGGGAGGCCCGACGGGGAGAGAAAGGGAGGGAGGGAGGGCGAGGGAGGGAAGAAGGGAGAGCAGGAGGGACGGAGCTCTGTGCTGGAACCCCCTGAGTACCCCCACTCTCTCCTTCCTGGCTGGAGGCTTCTTGGTGTGAGTTAACCTCGGAGGGGCCTCTGCACATGGGTTTTGGGGCTTGGGTCCTGGGGGGAGCTGCCACAGATCCCAGCAGCACCTTTGCTCTGGGAAGGCTGACGTTGATGAGGGCCTCGGTTGGCCTGTCCGTCCATCTGTCCTGGGTGTGGACCCCGGCCCTGCGGCCCTGGCTGTCAGGTGACTGTGGCATACAGCCCCCTCGGCAGGGCGCACTGTGCGCCATCTGTGCCTAGCGGTGATGGACGTTGCCCAGACAAACGTATCGGGATTTCATCCACGAGTGGTTCCCGTGGCCTCGCATCTGCCTGGCAGGTGTCCTTTCCTGGGTCTGCTGTACCCCCTGAGAGGCTGGGGTGTCTCCACTCAGATCCGAGATTGCAGAGCAATGGAGGAATTGATCTCTGAAATTGCTCCTTGAGCCTTCCAATAGGTCACGAGCCTGTGCAGATGGGCCAAGTCACACGGAGGATGTGAGCCGGGTGGGCGGCCCCTGAGGAGAGACAGGCACAGGAATAGCTGTGGCTCAAGTCACTAGGGACAGGCGTTCACCTGAGGCAAAGGAAGGGAGGAGCAAGCAGGTAGGGCTTCCTGGAGGAGGTGGCTTTGAAAGATGAATAGGAACCAAGTGGAGAGGAGAGAAGTCGTGGGAAGGTCCCAGGGCAGAGCAACGAGGAAGGCCGGCGAGTCTGTGAGTGGTGAGGGCCTCAGGGCCAGCTCCTCTGAGCCTCAAAGGCCAGCGGGCAGAGATAGAGAGAGAAATGAGGTCAGAAGAGCCTCTGGTCAGGCGCAGGGCCTCACACCTATGATCCCGGCGCTGTGGGTGGCAGAGGTGGGAGGATCACTTGAGTCCAGGAGTTCTAGACCAGCCTGGGCAACATAGCAAGACCCCATGTTTACATAGTAAAAGATAGAAAGATTCGCCAGGCATTGTCATGTCTAGCTCTATTAGCAGCTACTCCAGAGGCTGAGGCAGGAGGATCTCTTGAGCCCAGGAGCTCGAGGCTCCAGTGAGCTGTGATCGCTCCACTGTACTCTGGCCTGGGCGACAGAGCGAGATCCTGTCTCTAGAAGAACAAAAGCTGAGCTCTCAAAGATTCCCTAGCACAGGGCGAGCTGCTGGTAGAGAGGAGCCTGGGGCTGCGGGGAGGCCTCCTCTGCACAGGGAGGTCAAACGTCGCAGGGTATGGCTTCTCTGTCACCTCTGGCCCCTGACTCTGCACCCCAGGACCCTCTGACTCTATACCCCACGGCCCCCGACTCTGCACCCCAGGGCCCCC
>NC_045442.1:888067-891804 GCF_002776525.5 Piliocolobus tephrosceles
TTTTGTTTTTGAGATGGAGTCTTGCTCTGCCACCCAGGCTGGAGTGCAGTGGTGCGAACTGAGCTCACTGCAACCTCCACCTCCTGGGTTCACACCACTCTCCTGCCTCAGCTTCCTGAGTAACTGGGACTACAGGTGAGCGCCGCTGCACCCGGCTAATTTTTTTTTTTTTTTTTTTTTGGTATTTTTTAGTAGAGATGGGATTTTGCTGTGTTAGCCAGGATGGTCTCGATCTCCTGACCTCATGATCCGCCCGCCTCGGCCTGCCAAAGTGCTGGGATTACAGGCGTGAGCCACTGCGCCCGGCTGGGTATTTCTTATAGCATTTTGAAAACGGATGACTACAGCGTCTGTCCTGTTGGGGGGTAGGGTGGTCTCAGTGTGAAATGGACGAATACAGTGTGTGTCCTGGTTGGGGCAGGGTGGTCTCGGTGCAGTCTGGTGTCATCACCCCACAGTGCTGACCTTGCTGGGGTTGGGGACCCAGGAGGCCTCCCAGGTTCCCTCTGCCTCCAGGAGCCTGAACAGTGGCTGTGGCCCTGAGCTCCGTGGCTTCTCAGAGAAGCCAGCTGACCTTGGCCAAGCGGCCGACCCTCTGGGCTCCTGCATGTATGGTCTTAGGTGCTGGTCTCTCCTGCCACTGCTGGTGGGCACCATGGGAGGCTGGTGGATGCCTCTGCCTAGCGTGGTGCCCTGAGGACCTGGTGGTGGGGGTGAGGGGTGGTGGGAGCCAGCATCACCCTGCCCACCTCAGCTGGGGCCAGAATCCCACCGGGGCCCAGTGTCTCCCTGAACTCTGACATGGGGCCCTGGCTGGCCCCGTGGGCGGCCCCCTGCTCTCTGCACAGCCCCCAGCACCCAGCACCTCAAGGCTCAGGCAGCGGCTGGACGTGGCCCTCAGAGCCCAGGGAGCCACCTTGATGACCCTCCTGGACTGACTCGCCTCACGTCATCCGGGACACAACATGCAGCCCTGCAGACACCACCCAGGACACAACGCCCAGGCCGCAGCCCTGCAGACGCCACCCAGGACACGACGCCCAGGCCGCAGCCCTGCAGACGCCACCCGGGACACGACGCCCAGGCCACAGCCCTGCAGACGCCACCCGGGACACGACGCGCAGGCCGCAGCCCTGCAGACGCCACCCAGGACACGACGCGCAGGCGGCAGCCCTGCAAACGGAACCCTCCAGCCAGAAGGCCTCCTCAGGGGGCTGCTGGGCCTCTGTCTGTAGCCTGGGGAGTCAGTGCTCCATCTGGGAAGCCCAGCGGTTAGATCTCAGTCGCAGGCCCCGCCACCCGGGAACAGACTTCAGGGCTGAGCAGGGCTCTCGTCGGCTGTCCTCTTTTCCTCTGAAAACCGTGATGGAGAAAGTGATTTTCAAATAACCTGGAATTATCTTGCTCTAATTCAGCATGCACTCTTAGGTTGGCAATTTCTTAAGAGGAAAATGATTTGGTTCCACGTGAAATCTGCATTTAAATGAAGAGATAACTCACTCTGACCTCAGTGCTGGAGTCAGCGTGGTCAGGCGGCCGACCTCCCGGCAGGACCTGCATCCCCGCCTGTCCCTGTTTCCAGGCCTGCTGGACTTCCGTGGTCAGTGTTGATGCGGGGCCACCGCTGTGAGGCCTGAGAGAACAAACGAATGTGGAAGGGGCTTGGTATTCTGGGCCCTAGAACGGAGCCATGGAGCTGCCGAGCCTGGTTCCAAAGGAAGTGCAGGGATCCAGACACCAGTGCCCGGGATCCCACATCAGTGCTGGAATTTAGACACCAGCACCGGGACCCCAGCTGAATTGCCGTCCAGCCTGATAAAAGCATCTGGGGGTGGCCTGCAACCTGGCAAGGCTGCTGCCTTTCCAGCTCCAAGCAGCTGCCCCTGCCCTCTTCCTCATCAGAAAGCACTGGGTGGCAGAAAGTCCCAGCCCTGCAATCGGCTCCAGGCTGCGGAGGGAACCTGTGGCCCGGCCCCACCCATCCTGCGGAGCGGCTCGCCATGGGGACCTCCCTCACACAAACCCACTGCCCTCCCTGCCTCGGGGGCCAGGCCCCCTGTCCCGGCCGACAGCCCTGGCCCCACACCAAACGCATCGTGTCCTCGTAAATCTGTCCTTCAAGATTTGTTCTCTGGGGACTTAGACCAGATTGAACGGGGAGTGCCAGCCCCTCTCCCTGTCCCCCTGAGGCTCACAGCTGCCTGCTGGTGGAGGGGCGGGGCGTAGGGCCTTCGTGCAGATGGGAACCCCCTCTTTTCATGTGGTGGGGGTGGGCAGCTCTGTTGACAGAGGGCCTGAGAGCCGCTCAGGAGAGCTGACTGCCCCTCCCAGGCCCTGAGGCTGTGCCCACTGGTGCTGGGAGGCACCTCCCACTCCGTCCACGATCTCTCCGAGCCATCACGGCCCTGGAAGCTGGGCTGAACGAGTCTCCAGGAAGGGCCAGGGAGGGCGGCTAAGCCTCTGCAGCATGGCCAGCCTCTGGGACCACCCATCCACCTAGGGCCGGTTTCCTGGAGCTGGGGCTCAGCCACCCTCCCTGGCCCTGCTGGCTTGGGGAGATCATGGTTGGGGCCAGGCCTCTCCCAGCACCAGCGGGCACTGAGCTGGGAGGTGCAGCCTCGGGAGGTGGGCCCACGGTGGGGTCCTCGCTTCCTGGTCTGCTGGGGGCCCTCCAAACAGCACGTGGCCCCTCTGGGGCTTGCAGAGCCTGCACCGAGAGGCCTCTCGTGAGAGGAACCCAGAGCTGGAGAAGAGAGTCCAGGCTAGACTCTGCAACCAGTGCTGCCGGTAGGTCTGCAAGGTGGTGGAGGCAGAGATTCAAAGAGGAACCTGCAGCAGGGGCCACCACCCGCTGTGGGGCAAGGTCCCTGCCAGGCTGGGCCAGCCTGAGGTGCCTAAGAAGGGCCTTTGTGCCAGGCACTGTCCCCCCGTTGGAGGAGCCAGCCCGCTCCGTGGCTGTGGCCGACACGACCCTCGCCGCCCGTCAAGGAAGGAAGGACGTGGACAAGTCTCTCGAGGGCCACACGCTGGCTTCTCCCTTCCCCTCGGCCCCCAGGGAGCTCAGGGGTGGACGAAGGCCCAGTCAGTCCCTGGGTTAGCTGGTTTGCCTATTGATTCAGGATGAACGGGGCTGACGGGCAGTGGGCAGAGCCGGTAACTTCACGACGCCGTGTGTTTGCACAGCAGAGCCGTCTAAATGAGTATCCGCTCCACGCCTCCCGGGAAGGGGCTGGACACTGGGCATTCCTGGTGCAGAGGAAACCAACAGACTTCGGATCTGCTTTGGGAGGTGGACACGCAGGTTCTCACGCTGGGTGGAACTCGGGAGATGGATAGGCGAATGGGAGACAGGAGAACGCTTCTCTTTCCTGCTGCAGTCCCGCGTCAGTCCAGCCCCGGGTTACAGGAGATGGGCTTCAGCGCGTGGTGACGAGGGCCTGGGGACTTGGCTCCACGGCTGCTGCTCCTTGCCTGGGTGGGTTGTGGGTCCGGGTGGGGTGGGGGTCAGGGCTGTGGAGCTGTGGAAAGCCCAGAGTCTGTGGAGCAAGCTCCGGGGTGGGGGCGTCTGTCACAGGCGTGGGCTTGACTCCTTCCTGTGTGACCCCCACGCTGTGGGTGCCCTGTGCTCCTCTGGACCCCGCTGTCCCCTCTCTGCTCACACGTTTGACACCGGGAGTCCTGTCCTCCCTCACCCCACGCCCTGCGCCCAGGAGCATCCGGCCGACCCCACGCCCTGC
>NC_045442.1:891814-901554 GCF_002776525.5 Piliocolobus tephrosceles
ACCCCACGCCCTGCGCCCAGGAGCATCCGGCCGACCCCACGCCCTGCGCCCAGGAGCATCCGGCCGAGGGAGGTGGGCAGCGGCGGCCTTCTCTCCCCTGCCTGCTGTTCCGGGAAAGCAGCTTGGGAAGCGCCCGCTTCTTGTCCGTCAGAACTGGAGGAAACCACCACATCAGTGGATGCTGAGAAAGGACAAATATACATTTTCAGGAGTATTTAAGCTGCCACGAGGACAGGAACGTGAACAGCAGAGCTTTTGCATTTTCAGGACAGAGAGACTCTGCTGCCAGCTCTGCACCGGCAGCACTTCCATGGGAGGCACAGGTCGTGGGGTGCAGGGTGGGGTTCCCAGCAGCTGCCAAGAGCACTTCAGATGCCTGCTCTCTGAGCCTGGGTCACGGGGCAGGAGACAAGTCCCTGCTGCCTCGGAGGGGAACCAGGAACCGTCTCGACTTGAGCTTCCTGGTGTGCAGTCGCCATTCGGAACTTAGAGAGGAAAGTTCCGGCTCTGGCCCCGGCGAGGTCCTTCCTCTCTCCTGTCAACACACGAGCGGCCTCTTAATCATCTGCCCAATGTTAGAAACAACTGCACAGAGCCAGGGGCTGGGTGCAGGGTGGCCTTGAGTAGGCCAGGGAGGGACAAGGCAGGAACAGGCCCCAGGGTCTGTGCTCTCCGCCGCGGGTTCAAACGCATCTCAGAGCTGGAGCTGACGCTTCCGTCCTGTGGGCAAAAGGCCTGACCCAGTGACAGAGGCCACACCTGGAAGACGTCGCTGCCTGTGGGTGGCGAGACGTCACTGACAGACGGCCCCATGGATAAATACCAGCTTCAGCATCACAGAGCGTCTCGAGTCGGTTCTGCACGGACAGACGGTGAGCCATGGTGCGTTCAGAGGCCGCTGCCTGCACAGCCACAGCCCGAGAAGCCTGAGACGTAGCTGACGGGGCCTCGCGCAGGCAGCACCCGGGCGCACGCGGGAACGGAGCAGTGCTGCCGGTGCCGTTGGCCGGCGACACTGGAGGGGGGGCGGCTGAAGTGTGCGGTCGGCCTCTGCTGGGAGAGGAGGTTACTTCGGGTGCAGGAGGCCACATGCCGGTTGTGCGTCAGAATCTGAGAGCCTCGCACGGGGCAGGAGGGTGGGTGCTGGGCCCTGCTGTCCTGGAGCTGTGGTCAGGCGTCCAGACCCCGGTCCTGACAGTGGGCAGTGGGGGCCCGAGGGCCGGGTGTGCACTGGGCAGGCTCTGTCCCGAAGGACTCCAGGTGTGCACCTCGTCAGAGCCGAGGTGGGCGCTGACCAGAGCCAGCTGCACAAAGGCAGCATCGCAAGGTGGCTTCTGAGGCCCTGAGTAGAAAATAATCAAAATTCAGAACAGACAGAGACCGGGCGCAATGCACAGTCCTCAGCGGGTCGCACTTCCCTGTGCTTCTGCGTGGGGAGGCTTCCGGAAAGGGGTGACTGGAGGGGACACCTGCAGGGGCACCTGGAAAGGATGCCTGGGGGGACGCCTGGGAGGACATGTCGGGGGACTCTTAGACTCTTGGGTGGTGACGGCTGCTCCCCAAGAACTGCCTGACTCTGCCCAGGGGGCCCTGGTCAAATCCTTTGGGATCGAGCTCTGAAGGAGGAAACCACCTCTGTGCTTTTGACACGGAAATAGTTGCATCGTTCTCAAATCTGTGACCCCTTGACCCAGCCAAACACTTGCTTTGGGGCCTTCCCAGCAGCTGGTCTCTGAGGCGCGCTGAGCCCTCCAGGCATCTTCCCCAGGGAACAATAGAAGCCCAAGTTTGCTGGAGCTGCCCCCTTCCTGGTGAGCGATTCCTGAGCCAGCCCCGAAACAGCCTCGTGCCCCGCTGCAATTCCACTGGGCTGGGCACTGAACAATAACGCATGGAAGGCATTTAAAAAAATTAATTTCAAGCTTCCTTCCTTGATTTGGACTTAATTTGCTAAAGCAGTTTTCATTCCAAGATGCTCTCCTCCCATGAAAAAAGCAAAACCCAAAAAAAAAAAAAAAAAAGAGCTAATTTATTTCTGACATGAATACAGCTTTGAAGAGTCCAGTGACTCAGTTGGGAGATGGGACGGGGAGAGAGGTGCAGGAGGAGCCTCTGAGTCCCCTATTGGGATGCACCTCACAGGCCACCGAGCCAGGGACCTCGACGCATGCAATTCTGTCTTGGCTTCAATGGCAAATTTAATTAGTGCACATTTAGCTGGCAGTTTGGGAGCAGATTCAATTAAGTGCTCCACCAGTTCTGAAGAGGCCTCATGCTGCTGAGAGTACCAGGCGTGGAGTTAGAATCAGGTGGAGGAGCTGTTTTCCTGGTTCAGGGGCCCAGGACCACCAGCAGGGGGGCGATGCTATGGGCGGGGGAGAGCAGACGCCCCCGTTCCGAGGTCCAAGAGCCTTTGGTAGTGGAGCAGGTCACGGAAGGGACTGAGCAGCTCTGAGAAACACTCAGCCCTAGCTGGCCTCCAGGCGGGTGTCATCGGAGTTTGAATTTTACTCCTCACGGTAATGCCCACGCAGGCCAGACATGCAGGAGACAGCTCCAGGAGGTCAGGAAGCAGAAAACCGTGTGGCTGCGCTGAGCACCAAGGCTGGAGACCATGCATGGGCGACCGTCTGCCTGGCGGGAATCTTTCAGCAGACTCCCACTGAAAAGAACAGTGGATGCCCCACTGTGCCCTGCAGCTTTTTCTTCCTTTTACTTTTGAAGCTTAACACATCCCTGCAGAGTGATCTAGAATGTCCTGGCATGTACAATTGCTCCAGGACTCGAACACCTGCCAGGCGCCAAGTCCCTTGGGGCCGTCCTCGGGTGTGGCGCAGCGAGGTGCCTTCATGTGCAGCCTGTGGGGACTTTCTGTCTTGGGGAGGAGAGGAGTCACATGCACGCCTGCTGTACACACTCACACGTGCACACACAGGCACATGCATGCACGTACACACACACACACACTCACATGCACACACATGCGCACACACACTCACATGCACGCGCATGCATGCACAAACCTGCACACACGCACACACTCACCTGCACTCACACACGTGCACCCACACATACGTACTGACGTGTGATTGTCTTACTCCTCCCAGAGGGCAGCTGAATGTAGTTTCTGAGTTTCTTGGGTGTTGGTTATCAGGGCCAGGCCTGGAGCTCCGGGTGAGCGGGAGAGGGCTGCGTGCAGAGAGGAAGCTTTCATGTGTTTTCTGAGCAGCAGGCTCAGTGCACCTCAGTGTCTGGGCATGGACCAGCCCCGTGTCCTCAGTGTCTCGGCGTGGACCAGCCCCGTGTCCTCAGTATCTGGATGTGGACCAGCCCCGTGTCCTCAGTGTCTCAGCGTGGGCAAGCCCCATGTCCTCAGTATCTGGATGTGGACCAGCCCCGTGTCCTCAGTGTCTAGGCATGGACCGGCCCCGTGTCCTCAGTCCATGGCTTGACTCCTCATGTCACAGCTGATGTTGTTTTCTCCCCACATTTCTGAGGCCTTAAGAGGTTCATGGGTTCACCCGCAGGCCACTCAGAGAGCAAGGGACACAGGACACTTTGAATCTTGATCTGATTCCGAGTCATCAGTCCGTGATGATTTCACAAACCCTGGACAGGACCACGGGGCAGGAGCAGACCAGGAGCTGGGGAGCAGTGACCTGACGGTCTGAGGGACGGCAAACCCTGGACAGGGCCATGGGTTGGGGGCAGACCAGGAGCTGGGGAGCAGTGAGCCAGTGACCTGAGGGACAGCCAGATGCCCTGTGGTCAGAACAAGGTGGCCCTGCCTGGAGGACAAAGAGACATGGGGGCGGGAAGGCAAGATCCAGGGCCAGGCCCAATTGTGAGTTGTTCTGACAAACGGGCATTTCCAGCCAGCACAGCCACGCGTGGCTGCCGTGGCCTAGTGAGATCAGACCCAGGGCAGTGCCTTTCCAGCCCCGCTGGGCTGCAGCCTCCGTCTGGGCTGGCGGCGACCTGACCGTCCAGCTGAGCTGCCCGTCCCGCCCCTGCTGCCTCCATTTCCCGCTGTCCTTCCACTGAGCGCCCTGAAAGTTCGGTGGGAAAGGGGGGCTGGGCTTTCCCATCCTGGGCCCCTCCTGTGTGCAGCCTTGGCCCTGGGCATGATGATGGCTCAGCCTCCTCCGGCCTCAGATTCCGAGGCTCTAAAAATGTCTCACCGCAAAATTTTAGAACATTGTCAAGAGAGAACATATCTTTTTCTCATTATGAAAAGCCAAAAAGTCACTGTTGAAGAATTTCATCCATTAAAAGTTTGCATTTGAATAAAATGAGCTTCTGTGTCTTATTTGGGCTTAGAGAAGCCGGGAGCTGGGAGCGGGAGCTCTTCCCTACCAAGGAGCTTGTGGCCAGAGTGCTCACATGGGCTTTCTCCAGGAGAGGCGCCTGAGAAGGACGACTGGAGGTCAGCCCCTACGATGACTGACCCCAACTCCCAGCGGCCTCAGGACGAGGCTCCCCGTGTGTGCTCAGCTGCCACCTGGGATCAAGGTGGCTCCAGCCTGTTCACGCCTCCACACTACTGGACACCGCCCACCCCCACCCGAGGCAGGGTGAGGTCCTATGTTGTGCTGTGGTGGGCGGGGCAGGCAGAAGGCCCCAGTCCCTGGACAGGGCGGTGTCAGGATGCTGCTGTGGGGCTCAGCTTCAGGCCCCAGGAGAGGGGAGGCAGGGGAGGGGAGCCGGGGGGTGGAGAAGGGGGCTGCAGGGGTACAGCTTGGAAGCAGGGGGCCTGGGGGTCTCCAGTCTCCACGTTCACAAGGAAGGTCACAGCCCCCACCGCCTGGCTGCCATCCCTGACCCCAGACTCCCTCAGGTCTTCCAGCCCCACTTCCCCAACCCACCCACTGGTCAAGGAGACCTGAGGGCAGGTGGGGCAGCCTGGACAGCACCCCAGGGGACGGTCAGCTGTGTTGGTCAATGCCCACGTGAGCGTGGGCCATGACTTCCCACCAGGTCCCTAAGTGGAGGAGTTCTGCGATGTTACAGCCTCATGCCTGCTCCTTGGGCCAAACCTGACCTTCCCCAGGCCTCTCCAAGGTGCCTGGGGGCCAGGGTCACAGGGTCAGTACGCATGACATGTGGCCCAGAACTCAGTGCAGGAGCACTGCCCCAGCCCAGGGGGAGCTTCCAGGCATGGGGCGTCCAGGGATGGGGTGTCCAGGCACGGGGATGTCCATTCAAGGGGTGTCCAAGCAGGGGGACATCCGTCCAGGCCGGTCTCAAGGATGTCGACTGATTTGTTTTTCTAAGACCACCAGAGTGGGCACAAAAGAACCAGCGAGTAGGCAAGGCTAAAAGCAAAACTGCAAATTTATTCTTTGGTCATCTAGCTTCAGGGACCGGAGCTGGGGGGGGTGGAGTTTCTAATACAGTCCCGACAAGAGTGGGGGCTGAGAAAGCCCGCCCCTGGCGCATCTGCTGGGAGCGACTTTTCTAGGAGTGGAAGGGCAATAGGCGGGGCACGGGCATGTCGGGGGAGGGGGGCGCTCCGCAGGTGCCACCAGGTAAATCTTGGTCTCCTCGGATTGTCATCACCTGGTGCATGCCTGATTAATCTGCACCTTCCCGGGCGTCAGCTGCATTCTCGCACACACAGGAAGAGTTGGTGGTGAAGAAGAACCCGGAAGTGCACCATCCTGCCTCCGTTAGTCCAAACATCAACGTCCAGGCTTTGTCCCCTGCCTGCCGCAGAGCTGGACAGCACGCTTCTCCGTCCTGAACCCGGACAGAAAGATTTCACTTTGACTCCAGAGGGCTCCAGTTGAACTGGAGGTGTTTAGAGAGCTGCCAAAGCTCCCCCTCAAATTTCTCTCAGGGGTTCGAGGAGCTGCAGGGGACAGTGATCTGTGCCAGCATCAGGCGAAGCCATGGAGCTGCCATCTCCATCGCGACCCAGCTCCGGCCGCGGCCCGGAATTGATGACACGCTCAGTGAGAGGGAAAATTGCATTTCCAGGGTGTCTGCCAGGGCTTGCCTTGATAAATGTTTAAAAATGTGCTAATATGCTCTATTTAGCCATCTTTATTACAGTCACTCTCAGGGAATCGGCTCAGTACCCTGCCTCCAGAGCACAGCTCCACGTCTGCGGTGCTTTCCTGGGCTCTGTCTGCGCAAAAGGCCCCAGCGTGTCGGTGGCACTGAGGTCTTTCAGAGCTGAGCAGCCCAGCTGCCCCCCAGGGGAACTTGGCTCCCACCAAGGCGGGAAACGTCCCTTGTGAGCCTCCAGCTGCTCTGGGTAGAACTCAGCCCCTCGGCCCCCAAGGTGTGGCCAACTGTTGGGCTGTGGTCAGGGTGCAGGTCACCCCACGTAAACTGGATGGCCCCACAGCAAGAGCCTCGGGGGCAATGTCACAGGAGACCTCACCGAGGCTGACGGGACGCCGGCTCAGGCACCGTCGGGCAAAGAGGCAGTCAGGTCAGAGGAAACAGTGTTCTCACGTGACCTGGGGCTCCTGGTGCTTGTCCACGTGAATGTGGTGTGGCCTCGTCAGACAGGGCCACAGGCCACAGGGCCATGGACAACAGGACCACCAACAGTGGGGAACCTGGTGCAGACGGCAACTCTTCCTTCTGTGTCTTTGCAGCTCTGCCCCCAAACATCTCACGTAGGGAGTCTCAGGGCTCAGAGTCCCCGTATGAGGACAGGCTGCATCCTGTGGGACCCCCTGCCTGACCCCATGGACCCTGCCCGTCCCCATGGACCCCGCCCGTCCCCACAGACCCCGCCCGTCCCCACGGACCCCCCCCATCCCCATCGACCCTGCCCATCCCCACGGACCCTGCCCATCCCCACGGACCCTGCCTATCCCCATGGACCTTGCCCGTCCCCACGGACCCTGCCCATCCCCATGGACCTTGCCCGTCCCCACAGACCCTGCCCATCCCCATGGACCTTGCCCGTCCCCACGGACCCCGCCTTCCCGAGCCCTGCCTTCCCGGACCCCGCCTTCCCGGACCCCGCTTTCCCGGACCCCGCCTTCCCGGATCCGGCCTTCCCAGACCCCGCCTTCCCAGACCCCACCTTCCCAAGCCCAGCCTTCCCAGATCCCACCTTCCTGGATCCCACCTTCCCGACCCTGCCTTCCCGGACCCCACCTTCCCAGACCCTGCCAGGTGCCCCTGCTGGAAAAGCTGCCAGTCCCCGGGGACTCGGAGGTGAGGGTTTCACAGGGTGCACGTGTCCAGGACCAGGCGTGGTGGGTGGGGTGGGCTGCCGTGAAGGAGCCCTTCCCAGGAGGATGGGTCTAGGGTCCCCCCACCCATGAAGGGAGTTGGACCCAGGGCTGAAGGTTGGCAATGCCAACCCCACTCCCTCTCTGGACCCCTGAGAAGGCCACAGAGAACGGCCCAGCCCTGATCCCTGCTCTGCTGGTCTGTGAGGAACTGAATCTCCTTTTTCTTTTGTTTTTCTTGAGCAGAGTCTCTGTCACCCAGGCTGGAGTGCAGTGGTGCCATCTCAGCTCATTGCTGTTTCTGGGCGTGAGGACTCTCCCTCCACATCTTCCCTCGAGGCTGGGACCACAGGCGTGCACCACAATGTCCAGCTAATCTTTCTACTATTTCTAGAGATGGGGTCTTGCTGTGTTGCCCAAGCTGGTCTCAAACTCCTGGGGCTCAAGTGCTTCACCTGCCTCAGTCTCCCAAAGTGCCAGGATTACAGGTGTGAGCCACCATGCCTGGCCTGGGCCTCCTTTCAGACCTGGGCTTTCCCTGTCTCCTCCCCCAGTGGACAGCACAATGTCCGCTTCTGAAGAAGAGCCCCCCCCCCCGCCCACAGCCCCGCCCCCCCGCCCACAGCCCCGCCCCTTCCCAGCCCCTGCCCCGCCCACAGCTCCCCACACGGAGCTGCTGGTGTCCCGGGTCCCTCTCGCCTCCACTCAGCAACCTCATGGCCTCCTGCCCTTCCTGTCCCGAGGGTGCCTCTGGCCTCACTGCATCCCACATCCTCAGGGACAGCTGGCTGGTGTCAGCTGCGTGAGGGCGGATGCGGTTTCCAGGCTGCTTAGGCCAGGTGGGAAGATTGCTAAGTCCTGCAGCCGCCTGGCCTGACTTGCCTTGAGCCAGCCTGCCCTGGGTTTTCTATGAGTGGCTGCCGTCATTACTGCTGGAATTCTTCCAGAAGGTGTGGGAATGTCAGAGCCGGGTCGGGGCAGCGACCTCTGGGCTTGAGCCCTTGGCCGGAAAGGGCCCAGCTCCCAGGCAGAGGACATCAGCTGCGTCTCACAAACGCTGACGACTGACCCCAGCTTCCCCCAAAGGCAGGGACCTTCAGAGGGACCGTGGCCCTCGTCCCCTCGGCGGAGAGGAAAGCAGCACTGTCCCCTTGGATTCTGGAGGCCTCTGCGAGGGTCCTGCGTTTCCACTCACCTGCTTCCACCCCAAGTCTCAAGTCCAGCGGCCGCCTGGGGCAGGGTCCATGTGCCACGGGGAGTCTGCATCCCTGCAGCCGCCAGGGCAGGACTGAGGCACCGGCTAAGGACATGGAAGCCAGCACCTGACCGGCTCCTCCAGCTCCAGCCCCAGAGGCTTCCGACTGCGGCCGTGATCAATCACAATATGCAAATCGCTCATTTATGAAATCTCATCACACCAGGGCAGTCTGATTCATTATTCAGCACTCCAGTTGTGTGCATAGAATCCCTAATGGCCCCGCAAGCCAAGGGCTTTTGATAACAGACCCCTGTTCGGGTGGCGCCATGTCTCTCCTGCCTCAGCGGGGCTGGGGGCTTCTGTGATCTCATCTCCATTCCACACAGACTTTGTTGAGTCCCGTTGTGTCGGAGGAGCCTCCCGTTGTGTCGGAGGAGCCTGGGTGCTCCTGGCTGGGGAGGCCGTCGGGCAGATGAGCCCCGGGGGCAGCACGGAGGCGGACGAGGAAGCCTCTCTGCTCAGCAGCCTCTGCACACGGGGTTCCAGCGTCCACACAGGCTTTCGAGGGGCCTCACAGCTGCTCCACAGATGGGACCCTTGGCCCATTCCCCAGTCCCAGGCCTGGGCAGTGCTGGCCCTGGGGGGCTCCCCTGAGGCCTGCTCCAATCTCAGGGCTGCAGAAGGGAGCCCCCAACCCACCTCACCCGGTCCCCAGGTCCCGGAGATCTGCACAGTCTCAAAGTCACGGGGCTCTGCCCCTCAGACTGTCCTGCAAACGGCTTAGCCTCTCTCCACCTCCACCCAGTGATGAGAACAGGGTCCTATAAGGAAAACAGTGGGGCTCAGGGGAGCGTGCACGTGCACCAAGCAGGTTCAGAGACTCCACGTCCGACAGAGCAGCCTCCTGGCCCAGCTCCAGCCTCGCCCTGGTGGCTCCTGGTCTCTGGGACAGGCTGCAGGGAGTGGCTGCTGCTACGGGTCAGAGGGGCTTCCGGGGACCAGGTGGGCAGAGGGTCCGTGCTCTTCTCTTTCCGGTTCCTGCTGACCCCCGGGCAGTGGAGTTGGAGGGACACCAGTGTCTCCAAGGGGCTGGCACCAAGTCATGACAGGGTCATAGGTCACTGTGGGAAGCGGGAAGGTGAGAGAAGCGTGGGGCCACGTTCGCAGCTGCAGAGGGTCCCAGCCTCGGCGGGGAGCACGGCCCCAGCGCACGGCCTCCCCGACGCCCCCAGATGCATGTTCCCTTCCCAGGACACTCGCGCCTGGATTAGGGCTGCTCCCACAACCCAGGATGACCTTGCCTCGAAAGACCCTTTTTCCAAACGTGAGTAACCACGTTACTCAAC
>NC_045442.1:906554-914584 GCF_002776525.5 Piliocolobus tephrosceles
GCAGGGACGCTGCAGCCAGGAGCAGACAGGAGGACGAGGTTTGTGTGAAGGGCCCTCCTCGTGAGCGCCTGGGCCTGGGAGCTGGGACTGCCAGAGAAGCAGGATCCAGCATGGGGACAGGTCTCTCTCTGGAGACCCCAGATGTGGGCTTTGCCACCGGAGACGGTGTGAGCCTCTGGGAGCTGGTGGACCGGCTGCGTGCAGGGCTGGCCTCCCAGGGGAACACATCCGGACTCAGGGCAGCTGAGACCAGGCAGGAGAGCCGCCGGTGTTTCCGGGGAGGTGTCAGGGACACAGCCGTGGTCCGTGGGGCTCACACCTAACATCCAGACTCCAGGGGCTTCTTTTCAGACCCTCCAGGCCTCGGCAGAGTCAGGCAGCTGCGCGAGGCTGCGGCTTTCTGCCTTCCCGTATGGGAAGGGTCCTTACACGGTGAGCCTGTGTGTGGGGGCAGCGTCAGTGCTGACGAGGCAGGGTGGACCCCACACTCCCGCGTCATGGGACGACCCCGTCAAGGCTCAGAGGCCTGGAGCCAGCACAGCCCTGCTGCTCCCCAACAGACAGGTTCAACAGTGCTGGCATAATTTACTTTGTTACATTTTCACTATTTATTTGGAATTTATTTTGGAGCTAAGGACATGAGGATTTTCTCAGGAAAGGAAAACGGTCTAATTTGAGTTACCTCAAGTGTTTTCGACTGTCTTTCTGAATTTTGGAGTGGGGCATACAGACTTAATTCCATAATGTTTTCTTCTATATCAGTGTAATTTGAAGTATGATAGTCTGGCAGAAATGGAAAGTGTATCTTAAAAGGTTTTCCTAATGTTGACAAAAAAAAGAAGCGCCAAATTCTGTAAAATATTGAAAGAGGTTTATTCTGAGCCAATATGATTGATCATGGCCTGAGTTACAGTCTCAAGAGGTCTTGGGAATGTGCCTAAGGTGGGTGGTCACAGTTCAGTTTTATACATTTCAGGGAGACGGAAGTTACAGGCAATTGTCCATCAGTCCGTGGAAGGTTCAGGTGGGACGTGGGGACTTGCACCTGGATTCAACGATTTTCTGGTTGGCAGTTGGTTGAAAGAGTTAAGCTTTGTCTAAGAACTTAAAAAGTCAGGAGACAGAAAAGCTTGGGTTGGGATCAAGTGGGCTGTAGACGCCAAGGGTCTTGTTAAGTAGCTGAGGCTTCCAGGTAGGAAACTGGCTTCAGAGAGAACGGAGGGTGGAAGTCTCTTTTCCAAATTTAAAAGGTGTCGGACTCCTAGTTCGTCCTCTGTAGGTCTGGGAAAGACCGAGAAAGGGAAGGAGACCCTCTAAGATGCAAGTTTCCCCCGCAGCGGACAGGCCCATTTCTAAACACGTCAAAGGCGTGTATTGTGGCGAGCACCATGTGCACGTCCTCAGGGCCTGCCGTCTGCCGTCTGTGTGGGAGGCTGCTCCAGAGTCAGGCTGGGAGTCTGTCTGTGCGTCCTAAGAACTCTACTGTAACCTCAGCGCTGGCCAGTGGTGCCCGGACGCCAAAGGGGAGGGGGCGTAACGAGAGGTGTCCGCCTCTTCCCACCATGGCTGGGAGTCCCGTGTCTCAGGTTCCCTTGGCCATGAAGGGGGATCTGTCCAGTTAGTTGGGGGCTTAGAATTTTATTTTGCTTTACACTAAAATATTCTGAAACTGCACTTACTTGCAACTAAATCAATTAAAAATTCATTAGCTTCTATTTGAAACACTTACATTTTAAAGCTCTCTTAGACTGGGTGATAGATCTCTGTCCTCATCTACATATACTTTAAACATTAACGTGTTTCTAAAAACAATGGATTTTCTCTGCAAACCAAAAATATGTTTACTCATTTAAAAATTTATATCCTAAATGATTTTTAAAACATTCTTAGTGGATGTTAGCTGTCCTTCCTTGCAAGGGGAAGGTTTGTTAAATTAGTATATTCATTTAGTACAGACTGATTGGCATCCCAGGACCCCAGGCATAGCTGAGGCTGTTTACGGTCTGTGGGTCTCTTTTACAAACATCAGCATCTCATTTGAGCTAAAAAAAAAAACAAAAGTACCCTCTGGGGGGGCTTTGGGGGGGGTTATCATCCTCTTGCTCTGGGGAGAGGAAAGAGACCTTGGCCTACCAGGCACACGGGGTGGTAGAGCGAAGGCTCAGCTTCCTCCGCCCAGCCCGGGGGGGAGGCTGCTCAGGATCCAGTGGGGAGCCAGACCCCCGGGAGGGGACCTGAGTCCCTCAGTTCCTACAGCAGCGACGGTTTATTGCTTTCAGTCCATCATCTCATTGCATGGTATTTCTCTTTTCATAGTAATGACTTAATTGTGTTTGTAAAATATGATACATGCTCCTCGTTCAGAAAAATTCAAGTTGTGCAGAAAATTACCAAGAAAGTAAAAACTGACCTAAAATCCAGCCACACAATCAGATTCTTCTTTGTACATACTCATAGCTCGAAAGAAAAAGAATTCATTTCGGAGTATTGGAATAATATACTATTTCAACAAAACATTACAAATGAATTTTACTTGAAATTGTTGATGAAAAGAGTCAAACTGTGTAAAACATTGGAAGAGATTTGTTCTGAGCCAAATGTGAGTGACCATGGCCCATGACACAGCCCCCAGGATGTCCTGAGAACAGGTGCCCAAGGTGGTTGGGTGCAGCTTGGTTTTATGCATTTTTAGGGAAGCACAAGACAGCAATCTAATACATTGAAGAAATACGTTGGTTTGGTTCAGAAAGTTGGGGCAACTCAAGCGGGGCTTCCAGGCTATCGGTGAATTTCAACATTTTCTGGATGACAATTGGCTGAGTTTATCTGAAGACCTGGGATCAATGGAAAGGAATGTTCAGGTTGAGATAAAGGATTGCGGGGACCGAGTTTTATTGTCCAGAGGAAGCTCCCCGATAGCAGACTTCAGAGAGAGCGCAGGTGGTAAAAAGTTTCTTATTAGACCTAAAAGGGTGCCTGGCTCTTAGTTGATTATCTACCAAACCTGGAAAGAAAGGAAAGAAAACAAGGGGGAAGGGATTCTCTATAGAATGCCGAGTTTTCCCACAAGAGACTTTGGAGGGCAATTTCAAGATACGCAAGAAACTATATTTTAGGGTAAAACATTTTGATTTTTTCCCTTGCTATGCCAGAGTCAGATCGGAAAGGAAGTCACAATGTACAGGTTAAATGAAACCCATCGGATGAGAATTTATGGTTTGTAGGGCATTGACTCCCCAGACCCCTTAGATAGGAATTCGGGCAAGATAAAAAGAATCGGAGCTTCATTCTCATCACAATGATGGCTGAAGGGGAAGCAGCACCTTGTTCACAAGGCAGGAGCAGGGAAAAGTGCAAGCAAGGGCAATGCCCGGCACCCGGGTGTCGTGCGAACTCACTCACTCTCATGAGAACAGCGTGGGGAAACCGCCCCCACGATCCAACCACCTTCCACTGGGCCCCTCCGGCAAAACGTGGGGATTATGGGAACTACAGTTCAAGGGGAGATTTGGGAGGGAACACAGCCAAACCGTGTCAACATGCAAAGCACACAGTATTTGTGTTGGCTCCTACAGCTGTGATTCTCCCGGTGCTTAGCACGGAAGGGGCTCCCGGGCAGCATCGTGGTGCCGGGACTACCCGAGTGTGAGGTTCTTTCCGGCTCTGGTCTTGGTTGGGTGGACTCGGGCAATAGTCAGTTTTCAAGAGCAGTTGTACAGCCCAGTCCCTGGATTCTCTACACGTGTGACGGCAGCTCACGGGCGCAATTCCCTCAACCTGCCACGTAAGACACGGGCGTGATTCCCTCAACCTGCCACTTAAGAGAGGAGTTCACGGGTGTGATTCCCTCGTTCCCTCCACGTGGGAGAGGAGTTCATGGGTGTGATTCCCTCGGTCCCTCGTATGTGAGAAATTGCTGCTGCTGTCTATTGCCTGGGATTCCACTTTTGGCCATAGTTTCCTTAAGCAGAGTTCACGTGTTTCTGGGCCTTGGGATTCTGTGGAAAGCCTGTGGACAGGCTTCTCTCCCCACATGTAACCTGCTTTTTCTGCCTGAGTGCCCATAGGATGCTGAGTCTCCCTGCAATCTGGGAGCCCCGTGGGGAGAGGCCTCTGCTGGCCGGGCTCTTGCGTCTTCTTGGGTGTTTGACAAAGACGCCCTCTGCACCCAGTCCCCTGGAGCAGGCAAGCCCCACCTGTCTGGTGCCTCAGCACCTGGTGCCCAGTGATGGCCTCTGTGCCCTGGCTAGCTCCTGCCCCTCTCTTACGTCCTAGGTGGCCGGTCAAAGGCCCCCACCACCCCACACACCTCCCGCCACCTGCACCCACAGACAGATCTCAAGTCCCAGGATGGAGCCATCACAACGGCTGGGTGCCTGCTCCCCTGATCCACTCAGGTGGGATGCCCCTGCCTTACCCCCGGGCTCCAGGCCAATTGACTGATCTGACAGGCATCTGTGGGAGCCTCCACGGGCCGACTGGGCTGACGCTGGGACCACAGCCTCAACAAGTCAGACTGGCCCCTGTCCTCGGAGCTCCTGCTGGGGACAGTGAGCACACAGTGTGGGAGACGGGATGGCCTCTCTTGGGAGAGGCCTTGAACCGAACCCTGGGGAGTGGGGGAACGGCCGTGCTGTACCCCATACCAGGAGCGGAGGAGGCTCATTCCTGGCAGGGGGACGAGCCAGGACACAGGCCCTGGGCAAGAAAGAGCTGGGCTTGGAGAAATCAGAGCAGGGACATGGGGCCAGGCCAGGAGGATGGACAGCCAACAGGAGCCGGAGCCAGGAGCCTCGTGGGCCCACAGGAGCTGCATCCGGACCAGTGCAGCCCTGTTCAGCAGGGAGAGGCCTGAAAGAGCCTGCACCCCCTCTGGCGATGAGTGCCTGCAGTCGCCGGGATCCCATCACCCTGTCCAGTTCTGAGGATGACGGGCCTGAGATCTGTGGGGCTGGAGAGGAACAAGGCTGGGCAGGTGCCTCCTGCCAGGCGGGCAGGTCAGCCAGTGGCCGGGCCCCTCGGAGGGGACATGGAGCACAGCTCCCCTCCTCCACCTCTCCCTAAACGGCAAACGCGGTTGGGGATCTACCTCACCGTAAGAGCAGAGCCTCCTGTATCTCCGGCCGCCAGCGTGGCTCCTGCAGTTCCCAGGGAGCGGGAGCTTGGAAGAAAAATTGCCCTCATTCCCACAGCTTGCTAATCACGCTGGAAGACACACAGAGAGCAGAACGCAGGCTCTGGGTGAAGAAAGACAATGAAAACTTTAAATGAGAAAAAGAGTAGCAAACTCCCGGCCTGCGTCCTCAGCGGAGGAGAAACCGGCCGAAGCACCTCACACTTCTTGATGAGGAAACGCCAGGGACAGCGTTGTTTGAGACACGTGGGAATGCGCTTTAACGGCAGGTCAAAGACAATGTGTGTGCCAGGTGCCTACGTGCCACCCGCGGCCCATCTTCTCATCCATCATCAATTATAAAGGCCACCTGGGCCTCAAACACGGCCTCCGCGGCACAGAGCATTCTCCGGCTACAATCCCAGGAGACAGCGCCTGTCTTTCCTATGTTCCTTCCACTCTTCCATTTGCTGCGAGATCAGACCTCAGAGCCCACGGAGCTCGGCCGGCGGCAGGAGCGTCCTCAAAGGCAGCTCGTAGCCGGCTTCCTGGCCAGCAGTGGGTGGGCCCGTTGAGCTGCATTATTGAATTGCTGCCTTCAGTACCAGAGGAACCAGTGGGCTTTTGATACATGCTTCAAAAATAAAATGGAGCGGACTTTGTGAGGGCCGGCCCATAACGAGGGATGCATCTACCTTCCCTTTGATGGTTGCACAGTGACAGGCGCCCTTGGCTTTTGTTAGACAGTGCAGGCTTTTTTTTTTTTTAACAAACCTATTGCTGTTAGAGGAAGAGAACGGCATTTACTGGTGCTAGCTGCGAGTGGTCCTGGAGTTTCTGTGTAAGAATATTTGGTTGCTCTCGAGGCCACAGCTCAAATGATGTGCTTCTGAAGTTGTACTTTTAACTGGAACGTCCAATCCCAGGGACTGGGGTCCAGGCCTGGGAGGCAGGGTCCCTCCTGCGGATGAGTGACGTCCTTATGTTGAATGAGAAAACACGAATCGAAGTCCAGCTTCCGGAGCTTCTTGTGTGTCTCCCAACCCACCTGCACCTGCTGGAATGAGGGTGTGTCTGTCTGTGAAGAGCCGTCGGACACCCAGGAGTTCGATGGGACCAGGCCGGAGCCGGGCTCGAGGACCACCCATGGGTTCTGCAGTGGAACTGGGACATCCTGAAGCTCAGGTGACTCTGAGGTGTGTGCCCCTGTGGACAAGGAGCCCCTGTGTCACTGAGAGACCTCGGTACACGGGACCCCAGCGCCTCCCCCATGGTGGGCGTGGCCTCACAGTCCCGGAGTAACAGGGGCAGTCTGTGGTTTGGGTTTCCCGGTACATTGTTGGGTTGTAACAATCTCTGTTCTTGCGACAGCGCTTCAGCCCCGGCATGCGGCGAGGAGTCCGACGGCCTCACGGCCCTCTGGGAGTGTGATGCCCTGAATTTCTACGGCACAAGGCTCAGGAGCAGCCTCTGCCTTGGGGGAGAGACCCCAGGAAGGGGACATGTGGCACTCGGACCACATCCTGGTTCAATATGGTCACGCAGTTTTTTTGAAGAAAAGAACGGAAAATGCTGGCTCATCTAAACGTTCTCATGTTTTATTTAGGATGCTCAATTATTCACTACGGCCCTGAGCCTCCAGTGATCCGGAACTAAGCTGCCCGTTTATCAGGGACGCCTCCTGGCACCACCGTTTCCTCTGCATCTCGTGGGGACTCCAGCTTGGCACTCCCAGTCCCTGAGGCTCTGGCATCCAGGCTCCCCTGAATCAGCTCCCTGAAAAGAAGTCGAAGGAAAGCGGGTGGGGGCATGGCCTCATTCCCTGGTGACATGAAACAGGAAGGTGAAAACATTCACACTGAAAAGGACTGCACGGTCCTGCAGCTCTGCAGCCCCGAACCCAGAGCCTGGGAACGTGGCCGGTGAGAATTGGGCCTCGGCTCAAACCTGGTGCAAGCTGCTGGCTTCTCAGGGAGACGTGTCCACGGCGCCGGCTTCTCGGGGAGACGTGTCCACTGCAGCTCAGCTGCTCCATGGCTTGGCCGCCTCCTGGTCAACCCGAGTCTCCCCAGGGCAACCTAGACCCTCACCCTTAGGGAAGAGGCCCAGGAGCTGCGCCTGTGGAGGTGGGCCGGCTGTGGCTGCCCTCGGACCCTCTGCAGGTGCCCTCTGGTGGACGCAGCGGAGACTGGCCTCCCACCACCTGCCCACGGGTCCATTGGCAACTGTGTTGCCCTGATCCTGGCACGGCTCACTCAGTGTGAACTGGGCAACCCTGAAGGGGGTGATGGCCCTGCCAGGGAAATGCCAAGCTCCTAAATTATTCACAACATCTAGGAGGAGGGCAGAGGACCCAGGGGTTGGGCAAGATTGCAGGGGTGCTCTGCACAGCCATGTTCTATCCTAAATGAGTGAATTATAACAGGGTCTCATGCTCCCAAGAGGCCTCAGCCAGAACACGGCCACCCTGCTGCCCACACCCCTGTCCTCACCAGAGCTATCTATCCCAAGGGCATAGCCCCCGAGTTTCACCACCTATCCATCCACCCACCCGCCCATCCATCCACCCACCCGCCTATCCATCCACCCACCTATCCACCCATCCATCCACCCATCCATCCATCCACCTACCCACCCATCCTTCCACCCACCTACCCACCCATCCTTCCATCCACCCACCCGCCCATCCATCCACCCACCCGCCCACCCATCCATCCACCCACACACACATCCATCCACCCACCTATCCACCCATCCATCCACCCATCCATCCATCCACCTACCCACCCATCCATCCACCCACCCACCCACCCATCCATCCACCCACACACACATCCATCCACCCACCTATCCACCCATCCATCCATTCATCCATTCACCCATCCAGCCACCTACCCATCTACTCAACCATCCACCC
>NC_045442.1:914684-915765 GCF_002776525.5 Piliocolobus tephrosceles
CCATCCAGCCACCTACCCATCTACTCAACCACCCACCCACCCACCCACCCATTTATCTAACCACCCACCCATCCCTCCACCCACCCATCCACCCATCTACCCATCTGCCTACTCACTCATCCACCCACCCATCCATCCACCTCTACCCACCCACCCATGCATCCACCCATCCACACACACACCCATCTTCCATCCACCCTCCCACTCACCCACCAATTTACCCATCCATCTGTTGACCTGCCTCTTCATCCACCCATCCACCCACCCATCCGTCCATCCATTCATTCATCCACTCATCCTGCTGTTCACTGAGCAGACACATCGAGCCCCTGTGACTCCCGGGTACAATGAGGTGCGGAGATGAAACACATGCACCTCCTGCTCTCCAGAATCGAAGCCTCCAGGCGCGGCACAAGTAACTGACTCCTCAAACACCGAGATAAAAGTCAGTGCAGAAGGGAGAAAGTATTTCAAACAAAAGAGATTCTTGTTTCTCGGGGTGGGCTGGGAGAGGAGAAACGAGCTCCCTGAGAGGCCCCGTCTGGGCTGAGTCCCACGTCAGAGAGCTCTGGAAGGCTGGTCCTGCGATCCATGCTTAGCCTGACTACTGGCCAATTGATCATGAAAGAAGAAGAAAAAGGCACTTGCAGTTGACTTTTCAAATGACAAATGTGATGCGACCTGAAGATGTGAGCCCGCCTGCCTCCCTGCAAGGCCCTCACAGCTTGATCGCGGAGGTCACGGGCTCCACATTCTGTGCCATGGGTTCAGCTCGGATTTCAAGGCAAAGCTGTTGTCTGTGAGCTCTGGGAAGCTCCCAGTGCACAGGCACCAACCTCAGGAGAGGACTCGAAACACCCGCCATGCAGCTCACACACGTGGGGGTCAGAGTGTTTGCCTGAGCTGGGCGGGGCAGAGCAGCCACACCAGTCAGGAGGAGCAGCCTGAGCTGGCAGCCTGAGCACACCTGCTCTATGGGGGACAGGAACAGAGCCCGGCTGCCAGGCCAGCTCCTCCCTCTCTCAGGATGCCGCGTTTCCAGCACGAATCTGCAGTGATTCTTGAGAAGTTTCCAGCACGA
>NC_045442.1:915775-926987 GCF_002776525.5 Piliocolobus tephrosceles
TGATTCTTGAGAAGTTTCCAGCACGAATCTGCAGTGATTCTTGAGAACTACAAGCAAGAAAGGGGGTGGGCACTAGGTGGGTCCAAGGCCACTCAGAGACTCAGCCGGCCTCTGGCTGCAGCTGAGAGCCACGTGCGTCCAGCTCTGTGTTGCTGCTGGACAAGAGACGTCCTGCTCATTTTTCCAGGCCAGTGCAGTCAATCATTAATAAATGTGAGTCTGTTTAAACTATTTACTTTTTGAAAGTAACATCAGATTTTAAAGGCAAGAATAGCCAGGAAACGAGGGGCGGTTGGTGACTGTTGAGTTTTGTCCCCAGAACACATCGTAAGTCAGGCAGCAGGCCCAGCGGGGCACTGAGTGGCCTGGGGCTGGTGGACATGTCCCTGCAAACCCCCACTGGAGCCTGGGCCTGCCTTGCTGGTGCAGAGGAGGCTGGTGCTGCTGGGATTCCTGTGAGGAGGTGGATGATGTGGGCCATGGGGCATCACTGTGGCACCTGAGGGGCCCCACTGGAGGAGCCAAGCGGGTGCCCACACGCCCTGCCCCTGAGGAGAGAGATGGACGCTGCAGTCCTGGGTTCCCCGTTCCCTTCTTTGCCGAAGTCCGTGTGCCGAGGAAACCGGCCTCCCAAGCAGAACACATTCCCGCTCCTCACCTGGGAGTTTCACTGCCCTGCGTGGCTCCCAGAGTGCAGAGCCCAGCCTGCATCAGGCCACGGGCTGCGCTGCTCCCGGCTCCTCTTCCCCGAGAGCTGTGGGTCCCACCCTTTGGCTTCTCATTCAGAAGCAAGGCCTTGTCCTCCACCCGCCTCTCTCTCCAGGGCCCGCGTCTGCCCACACCGGCCTCTGCTCTGACGCTCTCCTGGGGGTCGGCTGGCCTCCCTGACCCACCCAGGACCCTCCCCACCTACACACTCCGTGCTTCATGCTCAGCAGGGCCCTCCTTCCCTCTTTGTTTGGCAAAGGCTCTGTCACCCCAGATCCCTCCGGCTCCCACACCTGTTCCTGCCCTCACTTGGGCTTCACCGACTGTGCCTCTGAGCCCATCGCTGCAAGGGGGGAACCGGGGGCTCCTGCCTCGTCCTCCCCCAAGCTGGACCTGGGCTTCACAGGTGCGCAACAGACTCTTGGCAAATAAACAGAAACCAAAGATTAAGCGTGTCCCCAAATGCCAAAATGCCACACTGTGTCGGCTGTTCTCGGATTCCGGAGGAAGACTCTCCCCGCCCCGTGGCTGCTGTGCACCTGCAGGCCTTGCTGTGTGAAGGGATTCAGGGTGTTGCTGCAGACGGGAGCCGTGGCCCCGGGACGCCGCCTCGTGCGTGTGGAGACCTCTCAGGAGCCCTCCTCGTCCTCTGTGTGGGCGCCAGTGCTGTCCCCAGACAGCTGGGAACTGCTGGGCAGAAGGCAGGGAGCCGGCATGATGGGAGCTGCTGCATTCTAAGGTTCACTCCCTCCTGCTGATCAGATAACACAGGGTGTCCAGCCTCTCCAGGAAGCCCCAGGGAGCCTTAGGGAGATGGGAGGGCCAACCTCGAAAACCTGTCTTCATGTCTTGCCTGTACCTTTCCAAATGTTATGGAAATGAGACATTGGACGTGACACCCTGTGGTCCCAAAGTCAGGCAGGAGCGGGAGTGGCCACAGCCTCGAGGGACTCGGAGGGAGCCCCGTGCCCACAGCTCTGCAGAGTGTTACTCTGGGGCTGCTCCGCCGGGTCTCACAGCAAAAGGAGATGGTAAAAATAATGTGGCCATAGATCCTGGACACCCAACATGCCGTCAAGCCTGCTGCAATGCCAGCTGCTGCCACTGTAGGTGGGGGCCCTGCCGGCATCTCCAGAGCTGACTTTGTGGTCGGGTGTGTGACCCTGAGACTGGCGGGAAGAGACTGGCTGCTTTCTGAGGCGGGAGGAGTGACAGCTTAACAGGCGGCAAGAGCGGATCCAGTGACATTTCGATCGTTACTTAAAAGCGATTGAAATGCTTGGGGCAAAGTTTTACGTGACTGACTTACGCTTCCTGGAGACAAAGGAGCCGATTTCAAGTTTTCAGAGACAGTAAGTGTTCAATTCAGGGAGGAAAAAAATCAAAAGCAGTGTAAAAGTAGGATGCTGCCTCCAAACTGCTCACTGATCCCCGAGACAATGCAGGACCTCTCGGAAACACGGCCCCGAACCAGCCAGGGCAGATGCTGTTCCAGCTGCAGGAGCGACACAGACTCCAGCAGCCACGTCTGATCTAAGTCAATGAACGGTGCCACCCGGCCCTCAGCAAAGCCCAGAGTCACCAAACGGCCCCTGGAGGCTTCACACCCCCAGAAAACTTCTGCCTGGAAAAATGTTTCAAGGGAAACTTTGGGTTTTGGCTGTCATAGAGGAGAACGTGTGTTTCTAGCAAGATGAGGTCGTCGTGAGCCAGGGGCATTTTATCACCAGTCCCCACGTCTCGGCCCCGGTTTGGAGTACACTCAGGTCAGCACGAGCGCCTTCAGGAGGAGGTGCCTTTCTGTGAGCAGGAAAGGCGAGGGCGCCCACCCAGCCACGTCTTTCACACTTTCATCCTGGCAACAAGAGTGAAGACCCCAGGGCTGGGAGGAGAAGGAGCTGGAAGACCTCAGGGCTGGAAGGAGCAGGAGCTCAAAGACCCCCAGGGCTGGGAGGAGAAGGAGCTCAAAGACCCCCAGGGCTGGGAGGAGAAGGAGCTCAAAGACCCCCAGGGCTGGGAGGAGCAGGAGCCCTCCTCTCAGTGTCACACCTGCAGGCTCAGCAGCAGGAGACCCAGAACAGTCGTCTGTGGCCCCACCTCCTTCCATTGCGACGTGGAGCACCGCCGCCCTGCGTGGACCTGGAACACCACCGCCCTGCGTGGATCCACAGGGCCCCGGGCACAGGCTGAGGCTAAGACGGGAGCAGCCACAGCTCTGGGCAGCCGCCCTGACACCCAGGGACCTACTGCACTTGGTGAGGCCCCTGGTCGTGTGAGGCCAGCCTGGCGTTTTTGGAAGGTGTGCGTGTGTCTACGAACCGTGTCTGTTAGTCACGGCTGCTGGAGGCTCCGCTCCAGCTCGCTCTTGCCGTGCTCACGTTGGCGTCACCGATTTCTATTTGGCTGAGACATGCGGCAGACGGCCCAGCCAGGCTTGGGTTGCGAGTGTGGGTGGTCGGGGGGACGTTTCCCGGAAACGCAGGCGCTGGCCGGTGCCTGGGGAGGCCTGGACCAGCCCCACAGGGCACAGGCAGCCCCTTCCGTTCCTGTGCTCGAGGTGGCAAAGTTGAAAGGTGCTGATAAAAGTGCGCGGGCCGGAGAGATACGAGGGAGAGGGAGTGAGGCTCAGACACCTGCTCGGCCATTTTGAGACAATCCTGAAGCCCGAATCTCCACTGGGTTCCAAGGCCAAAGGGCTCCTGGGAACGTCCCCTGAGCAGCGACAAGAGCTCAGCAAATTCTTCACAAATAAATTGTTTTCCTAACAGCTCAGGGCAGGCTGGCCTCCCGAGGACTCAGGATAATCTAATAGACGCCGGTGGGGCAGGAAGGAGGCAGGAAACAGCCCTCCTCCGGCCCAGAGCCGCCGTGGCTGACGGATCATTTGGTGGAAATGATTTTGAGCTGCCAGAAACCCAGAGTTGCCTGTGACAGGCGCATTTCTGAGTTTGCAGGTAATGATTCAAACCGAATTCTCCAGAGCAGTTTAAGTCCGTTTTCGCTGGGACTCTGCCACCCACGGCTGCGGTGCTTGGACCACCGTCCTGAGGAGCGTGGTGTCCATCCAGACTCGCAGAGTCAGGAGCCTCAGACCCGCCCAGGCACCCGGCTTTCCACACGCTCCAGAGGCGGAGCAGCCACATCAAAACCTGTGCCTGTGTGAGCACCTCTGCCTCCTGACGACAGGGTGGGGACCGGGGGCCGGGTCAGTCCCACTTCCAGGCCAGAAAGGGTCGATTGCTGTCCACCTTTGCCCTGCAACGTCAGGAGGCCACCCGTGTATTCCAAAGGGGGTTCTCTCCACACAGCTCGGAGAGGACTCGGCTGACGTTGCCCTGGTGGGGTCTGCGGGAGAGCCCAGCCAGGCTGCGCGCCGACTCCGGAGAGCAGGACGAGTGGCCTGGACCCTCGGTGGAGACAGGGACGGAGGCCTCTTTCCACAGGGCTCACGCAGGGCCGGCCCTGCCTTCCTTAGGGTCTGCCAACACTGGGGCTCCTCGTGGGTGACAGCGGGGCTCAGCGGCCCCTGAAGGACATCGTGGGGGTGGGACCAACACATGACCCGTGCCCCTGCTTGCTTCTGGGGGCTGTGCTGCAGGTCAGAGAGAACCGCCTGGGGCTGGTGGGTGCCGAGAGACACTGGAGGGGAGGGAACGGAGGTAAGAGGTTGTTCTCGGCCTGCAGTCACGTGCAGGCAGGACTGAGGTGGGGTAGGCCCCGGGGCCTCGCCTGCTGGGAGTGCAGTTTATGGGTGTAATGTGGCTACGTTCTCACAGTTTGTAAGCTCGGATGTCTGCCAAGATGTCTGACGCCCAAACTTGATTAAACCAACCGCACTAGGGTGTTCCAAGGAGCGACGACGTCATGAGCCAGGTGCGCCAACCTCCAGGAGAGCCGGACACAGGTGGATGCCGTCAAGGGACTGTAGAAAGAGGAGCCCCCAGTCGGCTCAACCTACTGGCTGAGATGCCGACTCACGAGGATGAGATACTCCCACTCAGAAGGGGACCCGGAGTCGGCCTGGCCTGGACGCTTTGGCTGCCAACCTCGATGCTGGAGGAACCATCCCCAGAGACCCAAGGGCCTCTGTGACCGCCGTGTGCCCATCGGTGTGAGATCCTGACCTTTCCCGAACCGTGAAAACGAGGAGCTGTGTGCAGTGGGAATGTGATAAATACCTACACTCGTTAGGAACTGTTTGTGTGCCAAGAAACCGTGGGATTCAGGCATTAAAGCCACAGTGTCTCTCGTCCTCTGCCGCTTCACTGCTGTGCACGCGTCGCCTCTCTAACCCTTCCATGCGTGAATCCCCGCACGTGCCAGGCACCCCCTCAAGTGTCTGTGCCCGGTCGGCAGCGGGGGCCTTGCTGAGGAGCTGATGCCGCTGCCAGCCTCGCTTTCCGGTCCTGACTCCGCGCCCTGGCCCGCCGGGCGCCAGCTGTGACCACAGGCGATGTTCATGCAGCACCCAGCGCCCTGGAGCCTGCCCGTCTGTCGCTGCTCCTCCCCACCCCTCCCTCACCCCAGGGCTGGGGCCAGGACTGCAGAGGGGCCGGCGGGAGGGCGGCCATCGCCGCAGACAGCTTCAGGCGGGAGCGACCAGTCTCAGTCACCCCAGCCGGCCTGGGGGGGTTTCTGAGCATTCGGTTGGCTTTTTGGAACTGGAAACATGCGTTCCCACAGAAGGACTGGGTATAATAGTGTTCACAGCTCCCCACAGACACACACACCCTCGGAGAAGGTGTCCTGGGCAACAGCATTGCTGCCTCTGACTCCTGGAGCCACCCCCTCTCCTGACTCCTTTGGGGGAGAAGGAGGCCGTCCCTCGAGGGGGAAGGTGGCCGTCCCCTGGGGGAGAAGGTGTCAGTCTCCTGGGGGAGAAGGTGGCCGTCCCGCCGAGAGTCCCACTCTCTCGCTTGTCCTGTCAGGGCTGTGATGACTTCTGCCCACACGGCAGGAAAGGACAGTGGGGCTTCCACCAGCGGTTTGAGGGGCTGTGAGGGCAGGAGGCGTGAGTCCGCACCCTGGTGCCTGGCTGGACCAGGGGCAGGCAGGGTCCCTGGATCTTGGGGTGAGGGGAGGCCCTGAGTTCGTTGGCTCTGGCTGGACCTCAGGTGGTCTGGGCCACTGGTCTGCGGCCGTGTGAATGGTTGGGCCCGTCTGGTGCTGCTCGGACATGATTGGTCAGTGATGACTGTCTTGTTTTTCTAAGACCAGCCAAGCCGGCGCAAAAGAACCAGCGGGTAGGCAAGTGTAACAGCAAAACTGCACATTTATTTTGGTAACCTAAGGTGTGCGGGAGAAGTCTGTCGGCCTCCGGCAAAGGAGGCCGGCAGAGTCCCACCGCGGTGGGGCTCTCGGACGGACTTCCCACAGTCCCGACATCCCGACAGGACTGGGGCTGTAAGAGGGCCGCCGGCCTGTGAGAAGGCCGCCGGGGCTGTGAGAAGGCCGCCGGGGCTGTGAGAAGGCCGCGCGGCTCAATGGCGGAGAGCGGCTTTTCTAGGAGTGGGAGGGCAATAGGTGGGGCATGGGCGTGTCAGGGGCGTTCCGCAGGTGCGACCAGGTAAATCTTGGTCTCTTCGGATTGACGTCACCTGGCGCATGCCCAGTTGGTCTGCACCCTCCCTGGGCGCCGGCTGCATTTTTGCGCGCGCGGGAAGAGTTGGTGGTGAAGAAGAAGAACCCGGAAGTGCACCATCTTGCCTCCGTTCGTCCAAACAATGACCTACGAGGGTGCGGGCAGAGCTGGGGATCCTGCTGGGGAGGCGGCAGCTTCTCACACGCAGCGCCGTGTCTCTCCCCCGCCGCCGGCACCCACCCCAGTGACTCAGGTCCTTGGGTGTTGGATGGGACTGCAATGCGGTGGCCCCGGGCTCCAGATGGCACTTCCCAAAGCAGGCAACTGGACCTAGAATGTCAGAGGCCGGAGTTGGGTGCAGTGTAGGGGTCTCAGCCCAGCTCTTCACTTGCAGATGAAGATGCTGAGTTCTGGAAGGTTCTGTGCTTTGCCTGAGACCCCCACCAGCTGCGGCAGAGCCCTTGCTTTCACCTGTTCTAGACTCTGGCTCCTCTGAAGGTCCTGGGATCCCCGTGCCCTTCACGGGGGATACAACCTGCATGTCGATGTCAGGCGCCCGCCCAGTGACTTGGGCAGAGGTTGGTGTTTCGGTGACTCTGATGCCCAGCCTGTGCCTGGCATGGAGCTTCGGTTAGTGACTCATGGACAGGTGCTGGCACCCCTTTGAAAAGCAGCTGAGCAGGGCACAGGCCCTCCCTTCAAATGCATCTGGAAGTAGCTGGGGGCGTGGACGGGCGGACATGAATTCAAACTGGACGCCCTCTGGAGCAGCCGCGTCTCCAGCCGCTGTGGGCACAAAGGGGCGGGTGCTCCCAACATGCGGGTGTGTCTGAGGATGACCTTGAACCCGGGTTGAAGTTCACACACTGTTAGCGGCTTGGAGCACGGGGTGCCCCGCTGGCTGGCCCAGGTCTGGGGCAGCCCCGGCCCTTCTGAGGATGAGGGACCCCTGTTTCTGGCTTATGTTACCTGCTACTGGGAGGACAGTGTCTTCGCCATGGTGAACTTTGCCTTTATTCTGGACACAAATGTCACAACTGCGCTTGGGGAGGTCGGTGGAGTCCCCCCATCCCCCAACCCAACGCGCCACAGGAGGGGCCCCGGCTCCACCTGGGCCATGTCCCCCTCGGGTCCTTCCCTCCAGCCGGTGGCTGTGTGAGGCGGGGTGCGTGCACCCAATGGCTACTCACCAGCCGCCCCATCCACACGAGGACTCCACCGCCGCTCCAGGAACCAGGACACCAGCTGCACAGAGAGCAAGGCAGGTACCTACATCCCAAGGGCCCCGCCTGCAAACCAGCTCCGAAGGCAGCACACACCCAGCGCGGAAGGTGCCGGAAAGAATCTCAGGGGTGTGTGCCTGATGCATGTTTATGCTGCATGAAAAGGAAAACATTTCAAACCTCAAACAACCTTCATCTTTATCTAAATCTGGAAAAGTGTATTTTTTCATTTATTCGGAAACAGCGTCTCTTGGAGGCAGCTTCGGCTGTCACTCGATATTAAACTGTCAGAAAGAAACTCCAGCCTCATAGCTCAATAAACCGTGTGGAACAAAAAAGAAATCATAGGCTCTTTTATAGATTTTACAAAAGCAAGATGATGCCTTTTTCAGGATACAAAAATCCCTTTTTCTCTTTTAAGAAAACACACTGTATAAAATCATGGTGCTAAGAATCAGATCAACAACCTGGATTTTAATGTGGGGGAAAAGCGTTCAGCAGAGAAATCCTTTTCTCCCCAGACGAGAGCTGTGGACACCAGAGACAGTCCCGGGGCCCCAGACGTGTCGCGGCTCCTGGAGCGTGTTCTGGACTCTGGCTCTGGTGGGGGAGAGACCCCTGGCTGTGAGGACCCCCGGCTGACAGAGAGCATGGCCCCTGGGCCTGGGGGGTGGAGGTTTCACCGGGTCTTCCTGAGTGCCTGGTGCCCCGTTCTGGAGCCCCCCCAGCCCTGAGCGCTTATGTAGCAGCAGGAGGGCATGTCCCTGCACCCGGTCCCAGTCACCACAGTCACTGTCACCACCCTCCTTGAGGGTCCCGCTGTCCTACTAGACCCCCATGTGGCATCCGTGTCTACTAGACCCCCATGTGGCATCCGTGTCTACTAGACCCACATGTGGCATCCGTGTCTACTAGACCCCCATGTGGCATGTCGGCACCTGGCGCCCGGAGTGGCTGGGGTCTCTGTGAATGGAAGTGGCGCGTGGCCATGCACGAGAAATGGTTGGACCCCCTCCTTGCCGGCTTCAGGGTGTCCTTGGAAGCTGGCAGCCCCGGCCAGAACCGTGCAAACTTTTCCAAGGTGGCACTGCCCCACAGGTGCCCTGCACGTTCCAAAAACTCAGGGAAATGCACGCGGCCCCCTCTGCTGCATGGGGGACGGGGGGACCCGCAGGGGGTATGGTGACGGGGAGCGTGGTGACGGGGAGCGTGGTGACCGGGCGCTGGTGACAGTGACCTTGGTGACAGGGAGCGTGTCTGCCACCCAGTCGGGCTCCCAGTTCTTGAGCCTTGGAGGGGCCAAGGGATGAAGGAGGATGACAGGAAGCTCCACTTCTGCTCGGTCCAGCGGGAAGGAAGGAGGGAAGGTGAGCAGTGGGGGCCACTCGCTGTGCAACCTCCCTCCTGCCCTCGAAGCCAGGCGTGGGTGCAGTGCCTTCCCTGACGCTTCCTTCCAGGGGTGCGGACTCTGCCGTGGAGTCTGCAGGCTGTTTGACCTCCCTCCCGGGCCCCCACTTCCCCAGCTCTCATAGCCCTGCGGAGGGCCCAAAAGGCGACTTCTGCCAGTGCTTAACACAGCTGAGAGAGCACAGAAACCTCTCTTTTTTCACTTTTCCAGAAAGCAAACCCAAGTACTCTCATCCCTAGCCAAAAAAACCCTCCCAGGGCCCCCACCACTTCCAGAGTGCAGGCCCGGACGCCGCTGCCAGCGCAGACCACGCGTGAGTTTACGCATTGGGAGGGGCCTTCCACAGGGTCTCTGTGGCGTCTGCCCCCCTACCCCTCAGCATCGTGCAGCAGGAACCACTCCTGTGTCCTGGGCACCCGCTTCCCAGTTGAGACCTGCTCAGGAGCACCTCGGGCCGCCTGCCCGCTGGGTATGTGTGGGCCTGGCCCCTCCAGGGAGCTTGCTTGAAAGACGCACTGTTTTAATTAACTAGAAAAATGTCTCGCTTTGGCTTTTCGGTAAATATTTCATTAGGGGTGGCATCGTCGACAATACTTCCTGCCGAGGGGCTGTCCTCCCCTAGGGAGCTTTAAGGAAGGACTGCACTCTGCAGTCTCCGGGAGTTTATGTTCACCTAGAGGCCCATCCAGGGACAAGACGCCAGGAAAACTGCAACACAGACCAGGAAAACCGTGGAGGATCCGCCCTACGGTCCCGACACATCCGTCCTTACCGCTGCACTGAGGGCAGGTGCACAGGAGAGGCCTTGGCCTGCAGTGGACGCCCAGGACTTCCTGGCCTGGCCTGCAGGGAGCAGCGTCTCTTCCCGCCCAGAAGCCAGGGAGGGGCTGGGGCCGGAGTGTTGGACCCCCACCCATCGCGCGAGCCGTGCCATCTCTTCTGTCTAGTCCCCAGCAGAGGCCTCGGGGACCCGCCCTGCTCCATCCCGGTCCCATCGCCGGCACCATTGGCTGCCTGAACCTCCTGGTCCCTCTGCAGCCCTTGCTGTCTTGAGCTACCTGCAGCTGAATTGTGCTGAGACCAGCTCGGCCGGGGAGGCCCTAACCCGGTGGCGCTAGAGGAATTAAAGACACACACACAGAAATGTAGAGGTGTGCAGTGGGGAATCAGGGGTCTCACAGCCTTCAGAGCTGAAAACCCCGAACAGAGATTTACCCACGTATTTATTAACAGCAAACCAGTCATTAGCATTGTTTCTATAGGTATTAGATTAACTAAAAGTATCCCTTATGGGAAACGAAGGGATGGGCCGAAATAAAGGAATAGGTTGGGCTAGTTGACTGCAGCAGGAACATGTCCTTAAGGCACAGATCGCTCATGCTATTGTTTGTGGCTTAAGAACGCCTTCAAGCAGTTTTCTGCCCTGGGCAGGCTGGGTGTTCCTTGCCCTCATTCTGGTAAACCCACAACCTTCCAGGCCGGCATTAGGGCCATTGTGAACATGTCACGGTGCTGCAGAGATTTTGTTTATGGCCAGTCTTGGGGCCAGTTTATGGCCAGATTTTGGGGGGCTTGCTTCCAACAGAGCTGCCTCTTGGCTCCCGACTTCCCCGCCACAGTGACCCTGACTGACCAGGCCGCCCGGCATTGCACACACTGAGAGCTCCAGGACCCTGAGCTTCCCCAGCCCCACGCCCTCCCCGCCTCCTCGGCACCCCTCACATCACCTGTGGGTGCAGCTCAGACCCAGGCACAGCAGCTGCGTCGTGGGTTCGGGCCTGCTCAGGCCCTGCCAGGCCTCGTCTCTGCCCTTGCACAGGCCTGGTTTGGCAGAGGCTCCACTGGAAGCCAGGCAGGAACCTCTGGAGGCATCCACCGTGGTCTTCACCGCACCTCTGTCCTGACGTGTCCTGCCCAGTGGCCTTGGTTGCTGGACGTGGCCTCCTGGTGTCTTAGACCAGAGGGCCCTGCAGAGCCCACTGTGGCTGTCACCCCACGGTCCCGGCAGCTGTGGGTTTCTGGACAGGTAACCCACAGGGTGAGGATGCTCACATCAGACAGGCAGCAGGCCCTGGACACGCCGCCAGCCCGAGGCCCGGAGCTCTGGCGTGGGGGTCCTTGCTGGAGGCAGGGCCAGGCGTGGTGAGGGCTGGAGCCTTCTCCTCCCACCTGAGCCTCACACATCCCAATGCCCCAGAGTCTCTTTTTGGTCAAGGTTTCTGGACCCTGAGTCACCTGCGTGGCTGTCTGGGTGCTGTGCCGTGGACCCTGGGTCACCTGCGTGGCTGCTGC
>NC_045442.1:926997-933890 GCF_002776525.5 Piliocolobus tephrosceles
GTGGCTGCTGCCGTCTGGGTGCTGTGCCGTGGACCCTGGGTCACCTGTGTGGCTGCTGCCGTCTGGGTGCTGTGCTGTGGCCTGGAGTTTGTGCCAGGAGTGTGTGGCGTGCTGTCGAGGGGATGTTCAGGGCTCTGTGCTCCCTGGTTGACACTGGAACGTGATAGATATGCCAGCTGATCCCGAGCTCCGTCTCTCAACACTTCTCCCGGGGCAGAGAGGAACGTGCGGGTGCCTGGGACTAGGCCCCACCCCTCAACGCCTGCTGCCCACTCTGCCCCACAGCCTTAATAAGGGGGTCCCGCTCACTGCAGGGACTGTCAGGCAGTCAGGGAGTGAGGCCTGTGCCCTCCATGCCAGGCCCAGCTCAGACACCTCTGCCAGGGGACATCGCAGAGGCCACCACACAGCCCCTGTGTTACCCGCCTGTGCCACCGGCTGCTGGCGAGACCCTGCCCTCCCCGCACAGTGCGGAGCCCAGGTGAGTGCCGGCCTCTGTGCCGCGGCTGCTTCCGTCCTCGGCTTCCTCGTTCTTGGACGTGGAGTTTCGTTGTCTTCCTGTTTCTTCATCAGCTGCCCTAAATCCCTTCCTAATAAAAACTGGTTTCATAACCCAAAGGTGCTACATTTATTTTATTGATTCTGTGAAGACCCCGTTACTCCTGCTAAACACCATCCCAGAGCTTCGCAGACATCCGTGTGCCCGGGTTTTGCACACGGGAGCTCTCCGGGAACGTCTGTGGCCTGTATGTCTGCACACTGCCGTGGTGGCCAGTCATCGGCCACCTCACACGGGTGCCATCTGGGGCTTCCAGACCACCTGCGATGGGAAACCCGTGGCTTTGGGGATGAGCAGACCTGGCACAGTGCAAGCCCCAGACCCGTTTGCACTGTGGGTTTTCTATTGTGATAAGGGCTGGTGCCCAGCAACCCCAGCCAGGGTTAGTGCCCGGCCCACACGAGGGGACAGTCAATGCCTGATGCTGTCTCTTGCCTTCAATTAAGACCAGCCTCAAAGACAGCCTTGGGGCAAAGGGCGTGTAACTGTCACGGGGGGCACCCTGGGTGGTCTCTCCTCCTCCCCATCTTTCCGTCACCCACAGCATGCGTTGCAGGAGCGAGAGGCCGACCATGCTGTTTTCCTTTCCAGTTTGGAGCCCTTCGTGTTTTCAGCTTGGAAACATGAGTGTGAAGGAGCAGGAAGGGCTGGACTGGGGCACCGATGCGTGGCCGCTCGCTCAGAGCCGTGACGTCTTGGGACTGCTGAGTCATCGTGCGTAATTTGCGTGAGTGCACAGAGAGGAACTGTGGCTCCTCTAATCAACCCATCGCCTCGGCGAGTGCAGGGCAGGCCCCGGACCCTGACCCTCCCGCTCCTGAGGGCACCAGCACCCGCTTCTGGTACCGCTGTGCCAGGTCTCGGAGAAATTGCCATCCATGGAGATGCAGCACTTGGGTACACTGAAGAACCCCACGTGCAACTGGGGACAGCATTTGCCACGGAAGCCAGGGTCACCCTGATAATAGAAAACCCCAGTGTCACCCCGATAATAGAAAACCGTGCCCTGTTTTAGCAGCGCTGCAATACTGATGGTCCATTATTTCCATCGAATGTAAAACCCAGGTTTTAAAAATGTACCTAAGACGTAAGGATGCTTTTTGCTTAAGTCAGGAGTTAAACATCCAATTGCACAAAAGTGCCTCACGGAAAGGTTGATCCTGATTTTGGCTCCTGGCAGCTGCCCCTGCAGATTCGCCCCCGTGCTTCCCCTGCCGGTGTCCTCGCGCCCTGAGATTCTCCAGACCCCTCCTCACTGCCTTTGGTCACGGTTCACAGGCCCCTTCAGAGATGAAGGGATTCCACAGAGACTCAGCCTTGCAGCAGCTGCCTGTGCCTACAGTGTGGTTTGAAGGGAGCGGAGAAGTGGGCGTTCACAGACGTCTCTCCTGACTCTGAAGTTGGGGAAAGAGCCATTCTCCTTCTGGCTAATTACAGCCACATTGAGCCTGAACATTATTGTGCTTCTCTGCTTCTTCCCAAAGTGTGCTGAGGCTGCGGCTCGCAGCGGCGTGAGGGGCACACCTGTCTGCAGGGGCCTGGTGCAGCCCATACCTGACGTCTGCGTCCGGGCAGGCTGTTTGTGCTGGCGTGAGATGGACCCAGCGAGGCTGTTGTGTTGGGCTTGGGAGGGTGACCTCCGCTGGGAATTGCACTCAGTCTGAGAGAATCTGTGCCTGGAGATCCAGAGAGTGCACGTGTGGGGTGCCTCGTCCGCCCCGCGGCTTGGCCTGGGCCCTGTGGGTCGGGAGACATTCCCGGCTGCCGTGCAGTGAGTGGGGGGCACCTCGAGGGCACTCAGGGCAACGTTGGGGTGAGGAGCCCTTCCCTGCCCGGCTCCTGGGCAGCTGCTGAATCTCTTCCCAGGGCTCAGGCTGCTGTGTCCAGACCAGGACCCGGATTTGGAGCAGAGCGAGCGCTTTTGCACCGGATCCTCTGGAATTGTGGGGCCCGGCCTGACGCTCAGGCTGCGGCTCTGAGATGTGAGCCGCCGCCCCCCACCAGATCGGGCTGTGCAGCCGTGGGCTCCTCCGAGAACCTCTCTCACAGGCCCTGGGGACCCGGCCCTCCTTCCCACCCTGTCACAGAGGGAGGTGTGAGAGAGACGCGCCTGGGGGCCCAGACCTCCTTCCCATCCCGCCTCCGAGGGAAGTGTGAGAGAGACGCTCCCAGATGGTGGCCCAGTGCTGGTCCTCCCTGTCTCATCCAACCGCCTTGCACACCACAGCTGCCCTGACGCTTGGAGCACGGCTGGCGGGACCTTCTAAACATGGTCCCGAGGCAGGGTCTTATCCGTCCACCACTCCTGGATGTGGGACAAAGGGGAGGCTGGTGGAGCCGGATATGCAGATTAAAGGAAAACATTCTAGGCGAGGACAGAGCATTTAGGAAACTTTCAGCAGAGAAAGAGGAAGCCATGTTAATCCGTGTTTTAAACGTGAATGCTCTTCCTTCATTTTAAGCTGGCTGGGTTTTTCCCACTTTGTTCTTTTGATGACAAGCATTCAGTTGCCGTCTCTCTCAAGTCCCAAGTGTGGGAAACGTAACTGAGCCCCCCCGCCCCGTGATTATGGACAATTCTTCAGCTTCCTGACCGTCTGCCCCTCTGTTTCCAGCCCCTCTTTCCAGGGAGGTGCCAGCTGTGCCCAGGCGGCGGGGCTCCCTCTCCCGGCACACTCGGCCTCTGCGTCAGGTTTGCCCGGGGCCCCTGGACTTCCCGCCCCTGCCCAGTAGAGGCCGCCAGGGTGGTGCTGTGTTTGGGGAGGTGCCCAGCCCTCTGCCTTGTTCCCAGACTGACTCTGACATCACCTGGGTCCAGTGGACATCTCCAGGCTGCCGCCCGGCTGTTCTGAGTCCGGGCCTCTGTGCTGACTCACTTGTCCCACACCCTGGGTCTCAAAGGCCACCCAGGCCCTGGGAAGCCAGCTGTGCCCCTGGTTCCTGGCCTCAAAGTCTGGCCTGCGTGTCCCCTCCAGGACCGCTTCCTCCCCAGGGATTGGCTGTCACCACTGCTGGCAGGTGAGATACCTCTGCCTCCTCCATGTGCCTGGCTGGGGGCTGGGAGGGGAACAGGGACGTGGCAGGCAGGAATGTCCCATGGGACCGAGCGCCCTGGGCCAGCTGGACATAAAGCCTTGGCCAGCCCCTCCCAAGGGTGGAGGGCCCAGGAGCCGCTCCGTGGGCCCTGGGTGAAGGTAAACTGAGGCCCACGTGCTGGGAAGCCCCGGCCATCTCGGGTCGGGTTCCAGACTGTCACCCCGTGCGATGTGAAGATACTGTGGATCCTGGGGAGCTCACTTCCTGTTCCCCCGAATGTCACCTGCTCCCACCCTCAGCCCCTTGTGCCCCCACGGCAGGCGCGGCTCCTCTCGCTCAGGGAGACGCCAAATCCTCCTGTGAGGGCTGAACCACACCGAGTATCATAGGGTCCCGGAGCCTTCTGGACAGCCGGGCAGGCATGGCTGCTCACTGGCCTATGGAATGAGCCGGGGCCCTGGCCGCACTCTCCCTCGGGCCCTCCTCACGGCGCAGGACGAAGTCCACCTGAGGCCACAGAGTGCGCGGTCGTCAGAAGCTAAACCCTTGCCTGGCCCAGAAAGGCCTGATAGACTCTTCGTCCCGCGGGGACCACTTGTCCACGGGAGGTGGCCTTGTGTGAACTGTGTCCCTAGGTCCCCGTCTCTCGCTCTCGGGTGCACTTGTCCACGGGAGGTGGCCTTGTGTGAGCCGAACTGTGTCCCTAGGTCCCTGTCTCTCGCTCTTGGGGGTGACCTTCCTGGGAGACCCGACCTTTCCCAAGGCAAGTGGGTGAAAGTTCAGTCACGGGATGAACTCTGGCCCAGCACGACTGGGGTCCTGACGGAAAGGGACATCTGGACACAGACACGCACTGAGAGGATCGCTGTGGGAACGCGAGACCCTTCCCAGCCCTGCCGGCACCTTGATCTCAGGCTTGCAGCCTCTGGGGTTGTGAGAGGACAACACCTGTGGCCTCTGCTGCTGTCCAGACGCCCATCGGGACAGCCAGGCCATCTCCAAGGTCCAGAGGAAGTCCCGAGCCACACCAGACCCCCAGATGCTTCTGTAGCAGAGAGAAGTCCCTAAGAACCTTGTCACCCAGTGAAGGCCTGGTCCCTCCTTGGCCACGAGCCAGAGGCTCTGCCCAGGATCTTCTTTCTGGTCCCAGCTGGTGTGGAGGAGGGGAGCAACCAGAGCCGACACTCCCACAAAACCCTGTGTCTCTGGGTGAGCCTCGCGTGGTGTGGGGCGGGAGGGGCCTGGCTGGGAACAGGGGGGACGCCTTCCCACAGCCACTTCTCGGTGCAAAGCACAGTCTCTGCTTCCCGGTGTCTGCCCAGGAGATGCAAAAGGCAGACGTTGTCTGCAAACCACAGGACTTCACTGTGCTGAGTTGGATCAGGCCCTGGAGAGTTGGAGGGAGCCCAGGAGCGACGCTGCCCAGGCAGGGAGCTCCTCACACGGTGGCAGGAATCTCCCAGATATTAAATGCAAAATCTTCATAGTCTTGTTTTTCACATCAGAGAAGAAAAGCTGTGTTTGGGATTGCTTTTTGCTTGAGAAAAATAGATAGTTGAGCTCTTATGTAAGCAGGAAAAGGACCCCAGCAAACAGGCCCCGGATGCAGAAATGGGCTCTCAGTCAGAGACCGTCCCCCGTCAGGCACTGGAGCTGCCAGTGTGGGCTGAGCTGGGCTGAGGTGTGGGAAGCAGCCCGAGCCGTGGTTTCCAGGACACCCCTCACGCTCGCACTGGTGGTGGTTCGTTTCCACTTTCTTCTTTGAAGCCTTGTCCGGCGTGACTTCAGGTGCATGATTAGCAGTGATTTGCCTTTATCTTCCAATTTCCTCTGCTATTTTTTGCTTGTCTCTGACAACAACCTCCACAAAAACAGAAAGATGAGACAGTGAGGGCACAGCTCGTGGCCCAGCCTCTGGAGGTTCCTTATTGGGAAACGCTATGTCCGAGCCCACGGAGGGTCATTCGCAGACATGGAGGGTCATTTGCAGACACGGAAGCTCCACTGTGTCCCCAGAACGGTGACGTGGACCTACAACAGCTGGTGGTGATGCCACACACAGGACGCCCGGCCTCGTGGGGGCCGGCTTGATCCCTGGACATTCACCCCCATCATGTTCCAGCACTGCTGGAGGACTCCTGCACCTGACCTGTGTGTACACTACGCAGAGGCTCCACGTGCCCATCAGAGACACCCCACGTGCCCATCAGAGACAGGCTTTCCTGGGCCCATGGGAAAGGCTCGCTGTGATGATGCAGCCTTGTCTGGGGCCAGAGGCTCCCTGGGACCAACAGCTGGTAGGGACATAGCCTGTCCTGAGCCACAGAACCACACAGCATGTCCTGAGCCACACAGCAACACAGCGTGTCCTGAGCCACAGAGCCACACAGCATGTCTGAGCGACATAGCATGTCCTGAGCCACAGAGCAACACAGCGTGTCCTGAGCCACAGAGCCACACAGTGTGAGCCACACAGTGTGAGCCACAGAGCAACACAGCGTGTCCCAAGCCACAGAGCTATAGGACCTGGGGTGACACGTGACTCCCCCACCCCAGCATTTTCTACAATGTTACAATGAGCAATGAGCATCCTTTCCTACTTGAGACAAGAAGTTGCTCCTGAGGAAAACAACAGCTGCTGCTGCTTTAGATTCAACCCAAACAATGCACGCAGAGGATTTTGTTTAGTTCTGGAGGATGTGCCATGGGATGCAGCATCCTGGGCTGACAGGACCCAGGGAGGGCCCACGGCTGAGGGTGCTTCCCAGGACTTCAGCCCTCCAGCTGCTACTTCGGCTCCCAACTCCACGTCTGGAGTCCACACCCACGTTTCCTCCCACTGCCCAGTGGCCTCTGCCCACAGAGGCTAACTGGCTAAGCAGCCACCATGCACACTGCATTTATTTTTTAAATAAATGTTTAATCTTAGGATAGTTTTAAATTTACAGAAACCCTGGGAAGATGGTGCAGAGTTCCCATGTGCCCCTTGTCATGAAGGGGCTCCTTCGGTTGATGTGACTGTGGGTGTTTTGTCTTGATTTCTTTGTGTATCTGAGCACTTCCTCAGTTTCCGGCACTACAAGATACCCCAGTCACACCTTGTGTGTTTTTTGCCCCAGTCATAGGATCGGGAGCTCTGACTGCTTTTACTGGAGAAGGGTGTTTGTAAGCCGAGGTCTGGGTGGTAGGGTGCTCACTGCTCCTGGGGTGTCACTGATTGCAGGCCCCCTCTGCCAACAGAGCAAGTGAGTGTATGTGCATGTACTAACCGCACTCACACCGCAAACGTATGTGCATG
>NC_045442.1:933900-939979 GCF_002776525.5 Piliocolobus tephrosceles
GCATGTACTAACCGCACTCACACCGCAAACGTATGTGCATGTACTAAACCACACTCACACCTTAAATGTTCCCATGTGACCATTCGTGAGCAGGATAGAGCAGCTCCATCTCATATACTAATCCAACGTGTTGGCTTCTGATTAACCCCAGCTCCAGGAATGTGCAAACCAAAACAAAGTTCTAAGTCCCTCCAACCGTTTGAATGGACCCCTCCTCTCAGCCAAGGGCATTCCGAAGTAAACCTAAAAAACTAGTTCAGGCCATGTTGGGATGGGGTGCGTTGGACGTACTCATGACACCCTCCCCCTTTTGGAATTCAGACACAGGTGATCAACATTAACGTTAAACAGAGACCTGAAGAATTTGTAGCAGTAAGACACCAAATTCCAGCCTGATTCTAGTTTAGCACCACACGACAGAGAGCAGGCCCTGAAGGACATCAAAGTATTTTACCCTAAAATCTATTTCTTTGACATATTTTGCAATGGCCCTGCAAAGCTGTCTCTCCTGGGGGAAACCTGCATTCTGTAGAGAATCGTGTTTCCTTTCCAAGTCTTTTCCCTGATCCAGGAGAGAATTGACTAAGAGTCTGGCACCTTTTTCAGTCTGATAAGAAACATTTACAACCTATTGTCTCTGAAGCCAGCTACCTGGATACTTCATCAGCATAATAAAAAGCTTGGCCTCCACAGCCCCTGATCCTAACCCAGACACTCCCTTCTATGGATTCCACGTCTTTAGATAGACTCAACCAATTGCCAATCAGAAAATCTTTGACTCCACCAATGCGTTGGAAGCACCCCCTTCCAGTTGTCCTGCCTTCCCAGACCTAAGCAATTGATGGATGCCTGATGTCACCCTAAAATGCATAAAATCACGCTATAGTCTGACCGCCTTGCACACATGTTCTTAGGACCTCTTAGAGCTATGTCATGGACCATGGGTCACTCATATTTGGCTCAGAATAAATCACTTCAAATATTTTACAGAGTTTGACTCTTTTCATTGACAAATTCCTCTAAGATTTCTACTTTATCTACTGTTTCCATAAGTCCTGCCCTCAGGTCAAAACAACCTCAAGCACAATGCTGCCCTCAGGCAGAGTCACACAGCGACCTTGGCTTTCCTTGAAGGGTTGACTTCAATTGTCCTGGAAGTCCCTTCCCTGTGGGGTAAAGCCCCGGGTCTGTAGGGTGTTGGCCGGGGATCCACCATCTCATCTGGTAGCTGCCCAGGACATTGGTTCTGTGTGTGAGTCCCTGTTAAATGTTTCTTCTTTTTCTTTTTTTGAGATGGAGTCTCACTCTATCACCAGGCTGGAGTGCAGTGATGTGATCTCAGCTCACTGCAACCTCTGTCTCCTGAGTTCAAGCAATTCTCCTGCCTCAGTCTCCTGAGTAGCTAGGACTACAGGTGTGCACCACCAAACCTGGCTAATTTTTGTATTTTTAGTAGAGGTAGGGTTTCACCATTTTGGCCAGGATGGTCTCGATCTCTTGACCTCGTGATCCGCCTGCCTCGGCCTGCCAAAGTGCTGGGGTTACAGGCATGAGCCACCACGCCTGACCTAAATGTTTCTTTCTAAGAAACTGCATTTGTCAGCCTCTTGCTTTGGCCTCTCAGCTTCCTCAGCCCCAGGGGTAGCTTTGCCTAGAACAGCTCACCATGGAAGAGTTTATATCTACATGAAGCTAAACGTGCATACATACTGAGGCTCCAACTCTAACCTACCACCACATGCATCATTCCAGTCCCTCCTTCCTCATCTGTGACCTCCTACTGCACAGTGCGGAACCCAGCTCCCACCATCCACCATCCGTGCACTTAATTGTTCAATTCCAGTGTGCACGCACAGCAGCATCAAAACTGTCAGCCCACAGCCCATGTAAACAATCTTATCAACTAGAGAGCAGTGTCTACGCACAGCTCCTTTGCATTTAATGTTGCAAACGCCACTTATTTCCCGTGTGGCTTGCCCCGGCCCCATTTTCCTCCACTCCCTTCAGTGAGGTTGTCTCTAAGTTTGTAATACAGTTGGATTCTTTTCCCTGTCACATTCTGCATTCCGTCCTGGGATTTCCCAACCTCCTAAATGAGTTTTTACAAATTTACATACCTTAAGGCTCACTCTTGGTGCTGTGAAGTTGCATGGGCTTTGGTAAATAGACAGTGTTACGTTTCTGCCGTCACAGAATCACACAGAACAGTCCCACCTCCCTGAAAGAATTCCCTGGGCATCATCTGGTCAACCTTCCCCCTTCCCCACCCTGCCCGATTCTCTGGCAACCACTGATGTGTTGACCAACGTAAGAGTTTCCAGAATATCTTATAGTTGGAATCACGGAGCCTGTAAGTTCAGACTAGCTTCTTTCACTTAGCAAGATGCATCTAAGATTCACCTGTGTCTCTGCACGGCTTAATAACTTACTGCTTGACCTCAGACTGACCATGGCCTGAGAAATGACCAGCACCTTCCTCTAACAGCCTCTGTCAAACGGCCCTTTCAGCAGAGAGCAAACCATCACTTTGCAAGTCACCAGGAGAGAGTGTCCAGGCATTGGGACCGAGCAGGACACTCCGTCTGCTGGAGCACCCTGGATTCTGGCTTCAGGATGACGGAGACTCAGGAGGCTTTACTCCCCCTCCCACCTGTTATCTGCAGAGAGCACCCTGCCCTGAACTCACCCCACCAGCTGGGGCAAGTGGTGTAAACCCGGAGAGGATGTCCCACGGCCTGTGTGAGCCGGCACCCAGCAGGATGCAGGCAGCCCAGCCACCACCACACAGTCACGGGAAAGGCCAGGGGACCTGGGGACTGTGGTGGCCCAGAGCTGATAGCAGGAGCCACGTCCGTTAGGTAGAAATGATGCACAAAGCTGCAGGTACGCTCACAGAACCAGGGAAAGTGTTCCAGTCTAAGTTTACTTGGGGGAAGTGGAGGTTATAAAATAGGAAATGCGTGTAATGAAGTGCTCAGATATTAAACTGATGGCTTTGCGTGTCTTTTTATTAGCTAAAGGGCATAAACGATGCCTCATATCTTTCCTGGAATTAATTTGCGGCATGTGTAAGTGGCTTTGGCATCTGAGGCAGAATCTGAACTCCTCTGTGTTTTGATAACGCGCTGTTCCCTGAGTCGACTCCCGGCTGCAGCCCTGCAGGGCAGTGGGGGGCCATCGCCTCTTCAAGCACATGGGGGTCCTGGGGAGGGGAGAGCAAGCGCCGTGTGCAGGCCTGTCTGGAAGGGTCTGGGGTGCCAGGGTCTGTCCAGTCACTGGTCAGCAGGTTCTACCAGAGGCTACTCAGACCACTCTAAAATCAGGAGAGGACAGCTAGGTGCAGTGGCTCATGCCTGTAATCCCAGCACTTTGGGAGGCCAAGGCAGGCAGATTATGAGGTCAGGAGTTTGAGACTGGCCTGGCCAATAAGGTGAAACCCCGTCTCTACTAAAAGTACAAAAATTAGCCAGGTATGGTGGCACATGCCTGTAGTCCCAGCTACTTGGGAGGCTGAGGCAGAATGGCTTGAACCTGGGAGGCAGATGTTGCAGTGAGCAGAGATCGTGCCACTGCATTCCAACCTGGGCAACAGAGCAAGACTCTGTCTCAAAAACAAAAAAATCTGGAGAGGACATCGGGGCTGAAGAAAGGGCTCACTGGCCCCTGAGGCCTGCTGGGGCCTGACTCAGGCCCAAGGCCACGCTTCCTGCCCTGCCAGGAGCAGAGGTTGTGGAGGCCAGCTCTCCACAGCCCAGGGTGCCAAGTTCCCAGGTAGACTGCGTAGCGCCCAGGTGCTGATATTTGTTAGTGAAGGACTTGAAATAGGCTGTTCTGGCAGACTGACTTTAAGTTAAAGACACGTGAAACACAGCAGGTGCAGCCAGGTCGCTTTGATCTTTGCGCTCTTTCTTAAAAGCAGATGAAATTCCCATGTGGAAAACACCTGTCCTACACTAGAAGGAAAGGCAACATCTTTGTCTTCCAGGACAAGAAGTTCAAGAATACAATATTCTCTTCAAGGACAGAATACCCTTGAGACCTTGTTAGAATAAGTCATCTTTCCAGCTTCCTGTTTCATTCCACTGCATGTTGCTATAACACAGCACTGCAGACTGATTAACTTATAATGAACAGAAATGTGTTTGGCTGCTGTTTCTGGAGACTGGGGAAGTCCCAGAGCAAAGTGCTGGCCTCCAGCAAGGGCCTTCATGCTGCAGCAGCCCGTCGGGAGGGCAGAAAGGCAAGAGGAGGCAACAGCAAGGGGGCAGGAGGGGAAACTCATGTTTGTGATAAGCACACTCACAATAACAAACCCACTGTGGACGCTAATCTGCTCACGAGGGCAGGCCTCAAGACACGAGGTCCTTGCCGGGAGGCTCAGAGGATGGAGGTGGACTCGTGAGGACAGAGGCCTCGAGACACCAGGGCCTCGCCAGGAGTTCTGCTGAGCCTGCACTTTGTCTCTGTGGCCAGCCTAGCTGGACAGGTCTGATCCAGGCCAGGTCTCCTTCTCTCATAAACCAAACCTGATATTGGCTGGACCTAGGAATGCGTGAAGCCTCTCGGTACTGCCCAGAGGACGAGAGGGTCCTAGGAAGACGGTAGAGTGGGAAGACCCGGCCTGGGGTCCGCAGCCTGGTGGGCATCCTGGAGATGGGCTCATGGTGCAGAAATAAGTGGACACCCTCAGGCAGATAACAGGAACCTTGACTTAAACCTCATACCTTACGTGAAAATTAACTCAAAATGGACCATAGGTTTAAATGTAACACTTTTAGAAAAAAACATAAAGAGAAAATCTTCAGTATCTTTGATCTCTAGGGCTAGACTTGACACCAAAGGCATGATCAATAAAAGGATAAAGTGATAAATTGGACTTTCAAAATTAATCAAAATGTAAAATACGTGTCCTGTGAAAGTCCATTGTTAAGAGGATGAAAACTACCGGCTAAAAGAAAGTATTTACAAACCTCATCTCTAACCAAGAGCCAGTATCTCGAATATATAAAGAACTCTCAAAACCCAATAGCGAAAAAATCAAATTATAAAATGCACAGAAGGCAGAGAGGGATATTTCACCAAGAGGATCTATAAATGGCAAATAAGCACACGAAAAGATGTTCAATATTGTCAGCTGTTTGGGAAATGCAAATTTAAACCACAATGAAATATCACAACACACCTATCCGCATGGCTAAAATAAAAAATAGCATCAACAGCACACGCTGGATGCAGAGAAACCGGATCCCCAGCACCTGCCGTTGGGAATGCGAAGTGGTGCCACCTCTGAAAATGGTTTGATGGTTTCTTAAAACATTAAACGTACATGTAGCACATGCCCCAACAACTGCATTGCTGGGTATTTATCTCAGACAAACGAAACTTGTGTTTGCACAAAAACTACACACAAATGTTGATAACAGTTGCATGCATACCAGCCCCGTCTGGAAATAACCTGGATGCTCTTCGTGCGAATGTTAAACACACTGAGATCCACCTGTGCCGTGAAGAGCTACTCAGCAGCGGAAAGGCACGAACCTTGGGTGATGGGACGTTCTGCATGTACGTCCAGGGAGTCATGCTGAGGGAAAAAACTGGCCCCCAAAACTTACACATGTTATAGTTCCACTCAGACAGCATGCTCAGCATGGAGAGTGACGTGGTCACAGTTGGGGAACAGATTCCAGTTGCCAGGGGTTGAGATGGGGCTGGGGCGAGGACACAGGTCTATGTGGAGGGTGTGTGTACAAGTGCACAGGAGGCACACAGAGGGTGTGCACATGCAGTGTGTGTGCACCAATGTGCAAGCATGGATGTGAGAGGCACTGCATGCACAACTGTCTGCAGGTGTGCACGTGTGTGCTTGTGGCTAAGTGCACACGTGTACATGTGAGTGTGTTGTGTGTGCAAGTGAGTGTGTTGTCTGTGTGTGCATGTGTGTTGTGTCTGTGCATGTGTGTTGTGTGTGCATGTGAGTGTGTTGTCTGTGTGCATTGTGTTCTGTGTGTGCATGTGTGTGTGCACGTGTGTTGTGTGTGTGCATGTGAGTGTGTTGTCTGTGTGCATGTGTGTTCTGTGT
>NC_045442.1:939989-949937 GCF_002776525.5 Piliocolobus tephrosceles
GAGTGTGTTGTCTGTGTGCATGTGTGTTCTGTGTGTGCATGTGTGTTTTCTGTGTGTGTGCATGCGAGTGTTGTCTGTGTGTGCACACAGGTGTGCGCTCAGGCGTGTGAGTGCATGCCTGTCCACTTTACTCCTGGAATCTGACCCAAGAGAAGTGGCTTCATTAGATCCTAGGGCCAAATGCTTTCTGGAAAAGTATGTGTCTGAAGTGACACTGGGAATGGGGAAATGGGACTCTACGGAAGGTGTTCATTTCACACATTGTTTCTGAACCAGACCAAATATGCAGAAGAAAGCCAGCCCTGCCAGAGGCTGCAGGGCACCCTTCAAGCCCGAGTGAACACAGCCGCTAGTAAACTGCTTATGGAAATCTGGTTTATTTTTAAGGTTAAACCTCAACTGTGATAACAACATCTCCTGCATCAAGGAACAGCAAGTTCCTTTCAAACAGAGAGCTGTGCCTCAGAACATATTTAGAATATAACTCAATTAAGCAAAAATTAAGTTATGCACAACCTGTCAGCACTGCAGCTATAATGCTGAGTAAAGCCCCGTTCATCGGGCTTATAAGTCACGGGTCAGTGCTAATTTGTCTCTGTTAACTGCGATTATCTCCCCACCATCCACTGGACAAGCTATGACCTGCTCTAGCAATCAGCTTGCCAAGGAAAAGGCCATGCATCTTGCCACATCTCGATAGGGTTGTTGCACGTCCCTTTTTCATACATGACTTTAAAACCAGCAGACATGGAAATCTCCCATTACCGCAAAGCTGAGTTATGCAAATCCTGGCAGAGTGGACCCTGCAAACCTTTGCACGGAAAGTCCGAAGGGGCCGACCTCAGAAGTTTCCTGAAAAGGATGGTGCCCCCAGTCTCTGCGCATCCTCGGTCAGCCCTGACACACGGTGTCCCGCACAGACGCTGTGCCAGTCAGGGAAGCCCCCTCCAGGCCGGACGTGTCCGGGGACAGCACAGCTCCCGCCACAGCAGCCCGGAGCGGAAGCCACAAGGCCTGTCAGAGAAAGTTGGAAAGATGATGTTTAAAAGCAGAGGATGGAAATGGACAGTGACAGAGCCGAGGGTCAGGGTGGGTCTCTGTGGGCCTTGGTCAAAGGCCAGGGAAGTGCACCAGCCTCAGGCAGGCCGCGGGGGTGTGCAGCCGACCTGGAGACTCCCAGGAAGCATCACTTTGACACAGGGCAGGAGGTCCCCACCTAGGGGAGGTCATCGTTGAAAAAAATCAGAGGGAGACATGGAAAGAATTGGGGAGAGAGCCGTGGTGCCAGCTTGTGGGGGCACGGAGGGTAGAGCCCATGGCGTGGGGCACTGGGCCACCAGAGGGCATCAGCCTGGCTGGTGAGTTCCTGATGGTGAAGGCATGTGACCGACTCAGGCAGGGCATGCTCTGGAGACGTGACTTGCCCAGAATGACAGAATGCACAGGGCCCTGGACATGCCCCTGGCGGTGGACAGGAAAACCCAGGCCCTCCAGGGGTCAGAGGTGAGGGACAGCAGCCCCAGACACTGCCTGAGCCCCGGGGCAGCGTCACTCATTCCTCTGAAGGACGGAAGCCAAGGCCTCTGCTGCCCACTGTGCCCCAGCTGCCTGGGTGTCGGCTGCCCCTGTCCAGCCCCGGGGTCCCCACACATCAGCAGGGAATGAGGAAAACCATGCAGCTGGCCAGGATGCATCCCTGCAGCATTTCAGCAACAACGAACACACAAGGTTCTGGGTTCTGGACATCCATGTCCCTGTGCTGGTGAATGGCCACTGCGGGGAGCTGGCGTCTGGAAGGCCGGTGCTCCCTCTGCCAGCCATGACCCACTGGAAAGTCAAAACCAGTGCCTTCTGAATCACGGGGTTTTAAAAAATTGTCTTTTGTATTTATTTTGTTCTCTTAACAACAATGACTTTAGTATCGGCTGATTTCTTGCACAGACATGGCAGAAAAGGCTGGAACGTTTGGAAAAGCCACAGACAGCCGTGAACCAGCTAGGAAAGCCCACGTGGAGGTCAGGTGTGAGGGGAACGCAGCCGTCCTGGAGGACACAAGGCCGGGCCCGCTGGGATTTACCTTCTCTTGGGCCCCAGGGGTTTCTTCTTATTCCTGGGGAAAATCAGGAATTTGGACAAGACTTCCATACACAAACCTACAAAAACGGCTCATGGTACTGAAAACGGGCCCACCCACAGGACTCCCTGGCATCGGGGATCCGGCACCCAGGTCCCTGCTGCAGGGGCCAGCGCCTCTCCCAGTGCCGAACCCTCCCCTGCGGAGCTGCCCCACGCTGGGTCCCTTCCAGGCAGCAGCAGCCGCAGGCTGTGAGGCCTGGGCCCTCAGAGGCTGAGGTCTCTGTCGCCGAGCTCAGGAGGAGGCCACCGCCAGGGCGCCAGGCTGCACAGGCGGCATTTCCAGTACAAAGCACAAATCTGGCCACGTCAGCACAGGGGCATTGCTGGGAAAAACCATCCCTCGATTGCTCCCATCGGAATGTGACCTTTTTAAAAGCGTGCCACTTTTACTTCATTGGCATCTGACACCAACGCTTTCTTCCCGGAAGGATGCAGCTTCAGCCTCAGGAGCCACGCGGCTTCCCTGAGGCAGCGAGCTGGTAATCTGGAGCTGCGAGAGGCACCGTGCAGCTGGGACAGGAGCTCTGGTGGGTTTGCCCCACTAATAATAAGGTGTCAGGACTTCTTAATGAGACTCGAAAACACTGCCTCCTCACGGGGCATCCTCGTCTCCTCTCTCCCTCCCGCCCTGTCCACCCGTCGGCCTTCCCGGCTGTGAGTGGGAACCATTCTCCTACCGAAAGTGGCAGCCTGCAGGCAGGAACCGTCCCTAGAGGCTGTGCTCCAACTGCCTCCCGGTCGACCTGCTTGATCCTCCTCCTAACCTGGGTGCTGTTATCACCCCAATTTCACCGATGACAAAAGAGGTACAGAGAGCGGAGACCCACCAGGGCGGCACCGTGAGGATCTGAGAGTCCACAGTTCAGCTCGAGAGACAGTCGTCACTCTGGCCAGCACGGACTGAGTCTAAGATTTGAAGCGAAGTCACGGATACTTTTTGTGAGCTTCACCTGTGAGTGGCGGCTCGGCAACACCACGGTGGGCAAACGCCCCACATCTCACGGGATTAAGACCATGAAGGTTTCGTGTCACTGTGGGCGTCTTGGGCTGTGCTCCCAGTTCCTCACTGGAACCCAGGTGGCAGGTCCAATGCTGCCATAGCCGTGGCCTGGGGGGCTGAGGCCAGAGCAACGAGGTGGGCTTGAGACGTCCCCTGGAAGGTGGAAGGTCACTGCCAAGTTGAATCCTAACCCCACTGCGGCCGTCACTCACCACATCAACCAACAGAGTGGTCAGCGATGGTGATGGCGGTGTGCAGGGTCCGCTGAGACGCGCCTCGTCACTCGTCTTACTGAATTGACGTCCCCCCTGTGAAACCGTGAACCTGCACCGTTGCTGAAGAAGTGTCGTGGTTTGGGCTTATCAGGACTCACCTGTAAAGCATCCTGACGGGCAATTAGAAGTGCACGCAGAGTGCGACGCTGCCTCACACACACTCAGGGGAAGACAGATGCCCACAGGCGGCATCAGTGGGGAACTCCCGACCCTCATGCAGTCTCTCTTTCAGAAGGGCGAGGACCTCCCAGCACGGCTCCCTCAAGGCCACCACCGCCTCCCTGAGCCAGCGCTCCCCAAGAGCAGGACCAGGGAAGCCCAGCCACGCCACACAGCACCCTCAGTGGCCAGGCAACATCAGCCCTGCTGCCCTACTGTGGTACCGCCTCCCACAGCAGGCACTGTCCCCCCTCTGGGGAACGTAGCAGGAGCTGCCACAGGGTGGGAGGTGGCCTGGCTCCTCAGCCCGGGAGCCACATGTGAGTGCGCACGTCCCTGGCCGCCCCCGCTGACGGGAAGAGTGAGGGTCTGGGTGTGACTTTCCCCAGGCGCTGCCAATGGGGACCAAGACAGGGACCTGTCCTGTGACCCCACGACTTCAGAAGGGAGGGATGGGAGCCCCTGCAAGGCCACGGCCGTGGGGGACCCTCAGACACAGCTGACTTCCTCAGACACAGCTGACTTCCACTGGCAAAACACACCCAGGGCCTTACTTCTCAGTTCCTTCTATTTCAGAGAAAAGTCCATCTTCACAAAGGTGGCTGGATCCACGCTGGAATAGAGGCCACTTGCCCAGACCCATCAGCCACGGGGGGCCTTGCCGTGAGTCTCCCCGGGTACGCCTTCAGTCTGCCGGGCGGGCGGGGCTGGTGCTGGGACGGACTCAGGGTCATCACAGCACCAGGCTGCACTCGGGGTCCCCACGGGGCGAGGACGGGCTCTCGCTGCAGGTCCCTGAGCTTCCCCTTTAGGCTCCCAGTCTGCAGAGCCCTCCGTCCCAGCCACACAGTTGGTGACGCCGAGGCCCTCCGAGTTCACTGTCTTGGTCCCCATCGGCAGGGCCTGGGGAAAGTCACACCCAGACCCTCACTCTTCCTGTCAGTGGGGACAGGCAGGGACGGCCAGGGACGCGCGGGCGTGGTGGGTGCTGGCCTGTCTAGCCTCAAGGACGGGAAGCACACCACGGCTGTGGGGGTGGGAGGACCCGCGAGGACGTGACCCCACAGAGCCAGACCCTGCTCGGGAGGACAGAGGAGCCAGCATGGAACCTCATACTCAGGGCTGAGGGGTACGCAGCCCTGGGGACCCTAGATGCCAGGGGTCCTGGGAAGGCCGCCTGGTGAGCAATGTCCATGCCCCGGCCCAGGGACCCAGGATTGTGCACTTGGCAGTGTTCACGCTTGCCTCCCTGGCTGAGGAGTCTAGTGAGCTGCTCACAGCTTCTGCCAGCAGCCCCTCTGCACCCCACCTGCACCCCTGCACCCACCACCTCCTCCTCTGCACCATGCCAGCCCCCTCTGCCTTCTCCGCACCCTGCCAGCCTGAGCCCTGGGGACCTGACTGATGCCACAGCCCATGCTGAGGCTGGAACCTGGGATAGTCAGGGCACCGTCCACCCTCTGTCCTCGAGGCTCACAGGCAGGACACCTAAACTACAGCCTGAGTGAAGGATGCTGGCTACCCCTTTTGCAGGAATGTTCAGTGGCCTCTGTCGCTTGGGGGGTGGGATTTAGGTTCCAGGGAAAAGTGGTCTTTGATTGGGTGATCCCCAGACCCCCATCTCTGTCTCTTTGTTAACTGACATGAATCCCTCCCCATCTCCTACTGCGGGCAGGGCCCGGCAGCCACAGGGTGGAGGACGACCCCACACCCGCGTCCTCACCCAGGATCCTGCAGGAGATCAGAAAGGACTTGGGCTAAGAAAAAAATGAGAGCAACGGTTCGGCTGAATAAAAACATGCAATTACAGGAAATGAAAACCGGTAAAGTTCTAATCACTGAATTATGTGATACCTTTCCATTTTCCTATATAGCAATAAATAAAATAGAGACGGCGATTTTTAACTGTAGCACAGGCAATTACTTCTCCTGCACATTTCTCTTTAATAAGCACGTAAACAGTGAGTGCACCAAGGTTTGCTGTGACTGTAATAAAACACACAAACATCGCTCCAGCTTCGAGCAAAGACTCCCAGGCAGTACCTTCGTGGCTCCTTCTGCTTTTACTGAAAGACGTTTATTAAGTGGAGGCAGAGTCCGCAGCCCAGACTTGCACATCCAGGGGCAGGATGAGGACCTGAGGGAAGGGAAGGCTCTGGCGAGGGGTGGTCAGACGCTGGCCCCCCACGCACGCTGTGGCCACTGTGCTCAACTCCAGCTCCCTTTGTCTCCCTCTGGGTCTGGTGCGCAGTGTGAGGGCACCGATCTCATGGGGTCATGTGAGGGCCCAGAGCAGCTCACCTGCGGTGGAGGTCAGGGAGGGCTTCCCATAGGAGGTGGTGCTGAGCGGTCTGGGTGGATGGAGGCTGTGTTTTCCCAAGGGCAGGCATGACCTGACGGCCAGCAGCAGAACCACTTTAGAGTCTCTCGAGTCGTGTCTAAAAAATGAACTGGACAGAAAACAGCACAGTGGGTCCCGTGGAAATACGGCAGGGACCCTCGGCGCCCTGTGCTCACCCAGCTCAGGGCCCTGCTCTGGCCAGGCCGCAGGGAGTGCAGACACGGGCCTCGGGCCACTCCTGGCCCCTCCCAGGGTCTCTGCAGTTATAAATTAGGGGGTCCTCTAAGGACACCCCCTCCCTCAATATCCCCACCCCCACCGCTGCCACTGACCCCTCCTGACCCAGGTGGCCCTCAGGAGCTCTCAGGGGTTCTGGCCCTGGGCTGAGTCTGGCCGGAGACCTGGGGCCCCTCAGCCTCACTGCTGCTTCCAAGGCAGCAGCTGGTCCCCGCCCAGAGCCCCGCCGTGTGTGGACGCGGACGTGCCTCTCTGCCTCCCGGTGTCGTCGCGCCTGCTTCCTGGACTGTGTCCGCAGGTAGGGACCCCAGGTCTGGCCAGAGGAGACAGAGATTGTGGGCCCCGGCCCCAGACCCGAGTGCCCGCAGAGCGCTGGTGGCTCTGGAAGCTGCTGAGTGGCAGGTGGCGGCAGAGCCAAAGCACCGGCAAGCTGTGCAAGGCATGAAACGAACTCCAGCAAACTGCCGTCGTGACCAGGTGTCGCTGCAGGTCGCAGACCCGACACGATTTAAAGGGATGCTCTAGAAAGCCAGAGGAACGCAGCTGTCTCCAGAGAAATCAATAAATCGATTGCTCTCTGCCCACCCTGGATGTCCCTTGTCATAACAATGTCCCCATGAGTACGCTGCCCCGTCCATGCCCGTCGGCACGCATTGTGAGGTGGGGTCTTGGCCCCACCTGGCCTTGGGACTTGCTTGGGCCAGGCAATGTGGCAGAGACACCCTATGAATTTCTCAGCCGGCGTCCACAGCCGAGCAACCTCCTGTGCCCTCCCAGGACACTGAGGCCATGGCCACAAAGAAGCTCTTAGCACACACCACAGCCCGAAAACCCAGCTGTGGTTCAGTGGGGGCCTCCCCGCCTCCCTAACCCCCTTTCCACCCACAGAAAGTGAGTCAGGAGCCACAGGGTGGGGGGCCTGCTAGGACTCAGGTGCTTTGCTGACTGCCTGTGACCTTGCCTGGCTTCTCACTCAGACGCTCACTGAGGAAACAGGTGCCCAGGTGCAGACCACGTAACCTTCCATGATTAAAGAGACAAAAGTCTGCTGGCCCCGGGTGGACTCCATCCAGGTCATACGCGAGGGGTTCTAGGCACTGGGAGTCCATCGGCCCCTGTGTTTCCTTTAATCATAAATCGCTCCACTTTCGAGCAAAGAACGTGAGTCCCCCCAGCACACACACATTTCCTGCATGTTCTTTCTTTGGATCTTTATCTGGGCCTGGGTCAGAGTGGAAGTTGCCTGGGCAGGAAGGTTTCCTTGGTGATTATGGTCCCTCGTGGCACGGGTCAGTGTGACTGGCTGTCCAGCCTGGTCAGTCGCCATAGCGAGTTCAAGGGCTGGAGGAGCTGCCCTGAGGCCCAGGCCTCACCCCCCTCATTCATCAGAGGCTGAGGGGGCACCGATTTCCTGCCAGGCCTGCTCCAGAGAAGGCACATGGGGAGAAGCCTGGAAGGTTCCCCTCACTGCCACTGCAGCATGGAACTGAAGCAAGAGGTGAGAGTGAGGGAGGCTGTCGAGAGGATAGGTGGGGAGGCTGCAGCACCAAGAGCACCCCCAGGGAGGTGGGTTCCAGGAATCTAGAGGCAGGAGGGCCCCAGCAACCATGACAAGGGGCCGGCCATGGGGGTGTGCAGCTCCCACAACAGGGAGCCTGGCATGGGCCTCTGGCCTCGTGGGAATGGAGCCCCCTCCTCTGACACCCCATCTGATTTTTAAGGGCTTCATTAGCATTAAAAAATAACGTAAAAAGTTCTTACACAAATCACAGGCAATTGGATGTAACAGGGTAAAGATGCTTTTGGAAACGTGTTTATCTGACAGTAAAAGCATCGGACACAATGCCCAGTGCTGACCACTCCATCTGCCCGGGAAACATGGGTGTGGGTCTCCTCCATCCATGGAGGCAAAGCACCCCATGACCTCTTCAGATGAGGGATGGAGCCCGAGGGCCCAGCGGGACCCGTCACACATGTGGCCACACACACGCGGGAGGGTCTCGGGGATGGCGGGAGGGTCCCGGGGATGGCGGGAGGGTCTCGGGGATGGTGGGAGCCGTCGCACGCTCGGGGTCTCGGGAGAGGAGGCCGAGAAGGGTAGGATGTGCGTGGCGGAAAACGCCTGTTTAGCAAAGGAAGATGCCTCCCATCGATGAGCTCAGCTCTCACTCTAGGAGAGTGCGGAAAAAAGAGCAAATTACATCCAGAGGAAGCGGAAAGAAACTGAATAACAAAGATCAGAGCAAAAATCAATGACACAGAAAACAGAAAAACAATAGAGAAAATTGATGAAGCCAAAATCCGGTTCATTGAGAATGTCAGTACCATTGATAAATCTCTAGCTGCAATGAGCAGAAGAAAAGGAGAACACAAAACAACAATATCAAGAATGAGAAAGTTATTTACAATGAAAGAAAATATTGGTCAATCAGACTTTATCGCAGTAAAAGTGTTTGCCTTTTGAAAGATGCGGTTAAGAGAATGAACAGGCAATGAGCCTGTGAACGCGCACGTGAAACTGTCTGCGATGCATGGATCTGGGAAGGGGTTTGTATCTAGAACAGACGAGGAACTCATCGCCCAGAAATAAGACAACGAACAACCTGATACAGACGCACAGCTGGGTGCCAGCAGCCACTTCATTCAGCAAAGGACATACGCAAACGACCAGCAAGTATGCGAAGAGACAGGTCACACCGTTAATCCACGTGGACACGCACATTAACCACGGTGTACCTAATAGAATGGCTAAAATTGAAAACCAAACGCCAACCGGGCCAGGCCTGCCGAAGGTGGGAGGTACCGGAACACGCGTGCTGTGCTGGCGGGAACGTCAGGTGGAGCAGTTGCTTGGAGAACAACTCGGCAGCTTCCTGGACAGTCAGGCGGCGTGTGTCTCCTACAACCACCCGTTCACTTCCAGTTGCTTCTCCAAGGGAGATAAGAACGTGTTCCCACCCGGACTTAGGCTGAAATATGCGTAGCAGCTTTTACACGTCGTGGTGAAGGCACAGAGTAGCTCACGTGTCCCTCAGCAGGTGAACGGACACTCGTGGTGGCACATCCGTGCGGAGGACACGGTGCCGCAAAGGAACAGATCCACCCACAACATACGCCGAGTGCCACGGCGGCTCCTGAGAGCCGAGTAGAGCAGCCAGCCCAGATCCCACCTCGTGGGGGCCACGTCCACAAAGTCCTACAGAAGACAAGGCCCACCTGCCCAGCAAAACAGACCCAGGTCTGCGGGGGGGCTGACAGTCCACAGGTTTAGCGCCCAGGGGCCCGAGAAAACTTTTGTGTGAAGAAAATAGTTGCATCCTGATTGTGGGGTCAGAGTGGTGAGGACACCCACCAAAACGCATCAAACGGCCCCTCAAACGTGCGCCTTTCATTTCTGGAAAGTGCACCTCGATGTGGTGGATTAAATGAATGAATATTTGCATGAACCAGATCTTCAAAGCACCCAGCACCCACTGTTGCCCCACATACTATCTTTCTTCCCAAGATAAGAATTTCCATTCCCCTGCCACCAGCTCCACACTGTGACACAGAGAGGGGAGCAGCAGCTCCCCCACAAACCGGCCTTAGGTGCCTCCCTGTAAGGTCAGCACCCTGGTCCTCAGCCCCCTCCCTGTAAGGTCAACACCCCCAGGCCTCAGGCCCCTCCCTGTAAGGTCAGTTACCCCAACCCCAGGCCTCAGCTCCTCCCTGTAAGGTCAGTACCCCCAGGCCTCAGGCCTCTCCCTGTAAGGTCAGCACCCCCAGGCCTCAGGCCCCTCCCTGTAAGGTCAGTACCCCCA
>NC_045442.1:950337-956050 GCF_002776525.5 Piliocolobus tephrosceles
CTGTAAGGTCAGCACCCCCAGGCCTCAGGCCCCTCCCTATAAGGTCAGCACCCCCAGACCTCAGGCCCCTCCTTGTAAGGTCAGCACCCCAGGCCTCAGCCCCTCCCTCTAAAGTCTGCCTTGGCCTCAGGCCCCCAGCTACTGGTGGCACCCCTCCTGCAGCAGGAACCCTGTGCCCTGCTCCCCACATTCAGCGCTCACGACGCACAGAATCCCGCAGAAGGCAGCCGCCCCCTCATGCGGCACCTCCGGCACAGTGGTGCCGAGAGCCAAGGCAGCTCTCAGAGGGTTCGGAGGCGGATTTGCTTCCTGTGACCACACAAGCTTTGTCTCCACAGAATCCTGGTGATAACCAGCAGATTCAAAACCCAGGCCCTGTTCATCTGGCTCCGTGAATGGTAATTATGCCGCTTGTTTCTTTTTAAACTCCACATGCCTGGCATTCATTCTGTTTCCAAATCTGTTCCTGTGTTCCGTTTTCATCTGGTTCCAGTTAAATGTGCATTTTGTTTATTGAGTATAATTTGGCTGCATAGTTGAAATATATCTTGATGAAGAATGGCCTTTAACGCTGATGTGGATTGCCGGCGATGGATATAGCATCCTCTATCCACACATTTTTTTAAACCCTCTCTGGCTTGTGAAGTTTGAACACTGCTGTGGAGTGGAGTCCGGGCCAGGGGCTTCCGCTGGAGATGATGCAGCATTGAGGACAAAGCCAAGCACGTCAGTGGATGGGGCTGTGTGCAGCTGGGGGTGCCCAGGGCCTCTGCCTCTCCAGGCCCGAGTTTCAGAGGAGCTGTCCTGGCCGGGCATGAAGGCTCACCCCTGTCATCCAGCTACTCAGGAGGCTGAGGCAGGAGAACTGCTTGAATCTGGGAGGCAGAGGTTGTGGTGAGCCAAGATCACAGCACAACGGCACTCCAGCCTGGGCAACGAGAGCGAAACTCTGTCTCAAAAAAAAGAACAAAAAAGAGGTGCTATTCCCAGAGGACTCTAGGGGCCGCCTCTCTCCGAGATGCCTGGTCCTTCCTGCCCGGGGCCTGGGTGGTACCAACATATTTCCAGTCTCTTGGAGGTGGCCGACTCCTGCCGCTCCTCACGATGCCCCAGACACATCCCTGGGACAGGGGTTCTCATCAGCTGAGATTCTCACACATGCTGGAGTCTGAGCATCACTAACCTCCGCTCCCGTGATCTCGAGACTCCACGAACGGATGTCTCCTCAAAGTCCATGAGGAAGACCATAGAGACCATGATGTTTAAACCTCTTTTCCAGAATTGACAATGAAAATCTATGTAAGCCACCATCAGGTATAAATTACCAGGTCAGTTGTCTACAAGAACTTATACTTGATAGCACATTAAAGCTCCTCGTTCCAGCTACAGCTCTCACCAGTGCTTGTCGTACCCTGACATTCTCGGGTAATTTTCGCAGAATTGGGTCATGTGTGCTGAGCCAGACGTGCCACGTGCAGCAGGCCGCGCAGAAGACTGAAATGAAGATGCGTGGACCGGTCAACTTCAATTCCCAAAGGACAGCGAGACCACGGAATTCTCAGATCAAGATCTTCCGGCGGGAGAGCCCTGGCCCCAAGAGTTCAACTACACGCATCAGAAACACCTTTGGGAATGTTCAAAACTCAAGGAGAGAAGACTCTGGAAGTCATGAGTGCTGGTGAAATCCCTGTGGACTGTGACATGCCTCCCTTCCCAGCCTCCGCCACCGGGCCCAGAGGCAAGACCAGCTTCCACAGGGAGGAACAGGTGCCCGCTGCACCTGCTGGCCTCAGCCAGTGCCCAGGACCCTCCAGCACGGGCATGGGCCACACCCCCCCGTGCTCCACCCTGCTGGTCCCACGGAACAGAGTCCCGTGCCCTGGAGGCCTCCCAGAAAACAGCAAAGGGCTTGTGACCTGTCCCCACCCTCTGGGAAGGTCCTTCCCTGTCCCTGACCCTCAGGGGGAGCCAGGAAACACTCCCTGTGTTTCCCACAGGAATGTGCTGCAGCCACACCTTGCCGGGAGAACCCACGGGATGGGTTTGGAAATGGGACCCCGTTGACCTCTCACCAAGCTTGGTACTTTATCTGCTCTGTGGAGTCAGGCGTCCGGGGAAAGGAGCTCTTAGCATCGGCAGGGCTGCAGCGTCCATGCCCCTTGAGGGGGGCTCCTGGAGAGAACTGACACCTGCCAGACCTCTCCCCACCCCACACCCAGAGCCACTCCTTCCTCCAGCCGGGCCCTGCTCTCAGGCTTAGATGATCATGCCACAAACCAGGAAGCCGAGGTGGTCCAAGACCCCCGGGACCTGCCCAAGTAGCCAGCCTCGGACAGGCCAACCCTGCCTCAGGGACACCCTGGCCAGCCACGCTGGGATGCGGGCCCCACGGCCAACACCTGCAGCCATCGCTAGGCAGGCAAGCTGGGCTCCCACAGACTCCAGGGGTGCAGTCATGCTGAGGAACAGCCTAGGGCTCCTTGGTCAGCCTCTCCACCCCTACCTGGATCCTCCCCATCCCCCCCCGCATCTCCACCCTGTCTCCTCCCCGACCCCCTGCCCCCCCACCCAGCCCCCTCCCCGGCCCCCTGCACCCCGACCCTGCCCCCTGCACCCCACCCTGTCTCCTCCCCGGCCCCCTGCACCCCGCTGCTGGGACCGTCTCCACTGCAGTGTCCAGGCCCCTTGAGCCGCCACGTCCCTGTCTGGTCAGGGCCACCCCACATGCTCAGCTGCTCAAAGTGAGGTCTCAGCGTCTTCTCAGTCCCGTCCCTAAAGACAGCTCCTCCTCTGGTCTCCGTAATTGGATGTCCTAAAGACGTTACCCTATCCACAGGCGGCCGCCACCTGCCTCAGGCCACCGTCATCTCTGGGGGCTCCCGGCGCCCCGCCCTGAGGACCCCGAAGAAAGGAGGGTCAGCCTTCTCCACGCCTGGCCTGCTCTGGCCACGAGAGCCCTGTGGGCAGCCGTGAGCTATGGACACAGGAGCAGCTTCCAAAGAGCTTCCCAGGTGAGGAACGTCTCAGGGTTTTTCTCTAACAGGGAACGGCAAATCCAATGAGCAAGGCCTGGGCTTTCCAGCCCTGCCCCACCGACAGCTCACGTCTGCTGGAGTCCAGCCCTGCCCCACTGACAGCTCACGTCTGCTGGAGTCCAGCCTCCAAAGGCACTGCCCTTCCTGCCGAGATGCGACCAGAGCTGGAGCCCTGTTGGGGCACGTGCCGGGTGGGGCAGGCCTGAGGGCTCCCCGCACCAGCCCTGGTTCACCATCCAGACCTCGGGCCGGCCAGCCTGGGGCAACCCACCAGCCTGCTTCTGACGTCCTGGGGCCCAGGTGCCTGGTGTGGGGCCGCCAGCCCTCAGCCTTGGCCCTCAGTCCTCAGGATCTACCGGCCCCCACAGGAGGTGAACCTGCCTCATGGGCAAATGGGCAGGTCATGGGAGCCCCTCTTCAGCCCCGTGGAGCTGCAGCCAGAGCCGAGGTCGGGAGCACAGGGGACGGCACTCAGCTCCTCCCAGACCCAAGAAGCCACTTGTTAACAGAGGTGGGACATCCAGGACACCTGCAATGGCATTGAGAAGCCACGGTTTGTGTTGAGCCCTTGACGTCAGGTAGACAATCCAAGCCCCGCAGACACTAAGCCACAGGGAAGCATCTGCAGCCAAAGCCAGGAGCATCAGAATGCTGTCCCTTGTCTTTGTGCCTTGAGGAGAGAAACACAGAAACTGCCCAGCCAGCTTCAGGAGCCCAGGAAGACGCACACAGGAGAACTCCTAGGGGCTGGCACGCCTTTAAGTGCTGTGAATGAAGGCCCTGCAGCCGAGCCCAGCCAGGGCCAGACCTGCAGCATGGGGGAATTTCTACCACAAAGACAACAATCCCTGCAAGATGCATGGCTTTTATTTTTATCTCTGAAAGTGCTCGGAGAGGAGGCATTTTGAGGATCTCACCTGTGTTCATCTCAGTGATAACATTTATGAAGATTTTTAATTTTAAAAACCACACAGTCATTGATTTTATAAATAAAAAACCAGTCAAGCTCAAGATGCAGTTAAATGAAAAAGCAGCAGCTTCCCCGATCTGATTCATAATTTATCATGGCCGAGAGTTTCCAAGGGGTCCGGATTCTCACATCAACAGGACAGTCCGTAACAGGCGGCCTGACCCTGGGCACTAAACGTGAGGGACGCAGACGAGCTTACGTTGGCCGCACACCCACACGCACACAGCAACTCGCACAGACGCCTGAGCCCACACAGTCACGTGCGACTGACAGAGCCTCGTCTGAGAATTAAGCTTGGAGCAGCCGTGTGATTCGGCAGCTCCACCCTCAGCTGGAAGCAGGCGTTCACACAAACACGTGTGCAGGAGCATTTGCAGCAGCAGCAGCGGGAAGCCACCCAGATGCCACCAAGGGTGAGGACGAATGAACAGGGTGTGCTCATCCATGCACTGGAGCGACGAGTGACGAGGAAAGGGAGCCAGAACCCACGCAGGCTACAGCGTGATGAACCTGGAAGACATCATGCTCCGTGGATAAGCCAGACACGAAAGGACGTATGTTGCACGATTCCATTTACATGAAATGTCCAGAATAGGTCAATCCAGAGGTGGCAAAGAGATTCCTGGTTGTTGGGGGCTGGAGGGCGGGAGAAGGGGAGCGGTGCTCAGCTCGGGCGGACGCCGTGTTCTGAGCTCATGGGGTGGTGCACAGCACTCTACAAGCTCTGCACACCCAGATTCACACACTTTAAAATGGCTAACATGGTGAATTTTACCCCAATAAAAAATGGGGGGTGACTATGTCACATCTGCCCCCACCCACCTATTCTCAAGGCCACCCTGAACGACTGTGAGGCCAGATGACCCCGAACAACTGAGAGACCAGTGTGTGTCCATGAAAGGCCTGCCCAGAACGGTGTCGTAGACCAGCGGCCTGAGCAAGCCCAAAGCTGCGGCGTCCAGCTAGGCCTGAAGACCCACCACCCTGAGGGCTGCAGTTACAGGCGGCACCGGGAGCTGGAGGGTGGGAGAGGGTTACGGGTGGCACTGGGAGCTGGAGGGTGGGGGAGGGTTACGGGTGGCACTGGGAGCTGGAGGGTGGGGGAGGGTTACAGGCGGCACTGGGAGCTGGAGGGTGGAGGAGGGTTACAGGCGGCACTGGGAGCTGGAGGGTGGAGGAGGGTTACAGGCGGCACTGGGAGCTGGAGGGTGGAGCAGGGGAAGCGCGTCCTCAGAACACGTCACTACTCCTCGGCTGGAAACTCAGAGGGTCCAGAGGGTCCACCTGACTTCATTTTGATGACGACATCATGGCTCAGCATCGCTGCCCTATCTGCACCTCTGCCGACTCCAGCGTGGCTGTGTCGAGCTCACAGGATAGCTGCGTGGAGTCCATTCCGTCGAACAACGGGAAGCCGAGGAAAAAGCCAAACATCAGCAGCGCACAGAGGGAAGGCCAGGCCCTCCAAGGTCTCGTGCCTGTTTTAAAAGGTCCCTGTGCACAGACCCACTTCCGCAGGCAGCGGACCATGAGGTCAGAGGCAGCGTGCACAGAGACCGGAAGCAAAGGCAGGGCCCCGGACCCTCAGGTGCCACGGAGACGCCCGCGCCCGTGCTCTAATGACGCATGTGTCTCTGTGTCCTGCCCGTGGCCAGCCTTGGGGCGCTGGCGTGTTGCTCATGGGCGCAGCCTGTGACTGCCCACGTGG
>NC_045442.1:956060-958418 GCF_002776525.5 Piliocolobus tephrosceles
GGCGCTGGCGTGTTGCTCATGGGCGCAGCCTGTGACTGCCCACGTGGCTTCATTCCAGGCCTGATGAGGAGGGAGGCGCCTCCGCCTTCAGGAGTTCACAGCCCAGGGCACCTGGCCCCCTACGGTGCCAGCCAGGCCCCCCATCCCCACAAAATATAGAAAATGAGGTAGAGATACCCACCTCTCCCTCCCTTCTCCAGGAGCCAACTGCCATAAAATACATCAGGAACAGTAACAATTTCTTGAAGGTTCGGAAGGAATAAACCTCATGAGGCCACAGTCATGATTTACACAAATCACGTCAGCATTTCACACCGAGAGCCGCTGAGCCGCTGACAGCACCGTGCTAAAGCCACCGTCAGAGCTGCGGCTCGTCTAGAGGGCCGCTCGGAAGCACAGAATGACAGAATCGGGCAGGCGGGCGGCCTAAAGCAGCCTAAAGCAACACGCTCACACAACGCAGACCCATCACGGCACCTGACGGGACGTTGTCTCTATCTGAGCACAGCTTTGATGAAGTGTTGACGGCTGCCGCCAGGCGCCTCCATCCCCCAGGCCGAGGGTGAGGATGGGAGATGCTCCGTGGGACTTTCAGGCCTGAAACTGGGACATTCCGGGGCAAACCAGGAGATGGACTGTCCTATTCGTTAACCCATAGCTGTGAAAAGCAAAGCGTGTATTTCCTGCTTTCACCAGGGCCTCTCCCATGTTCCACCTTGGTTCTAAAATCTCAGTTCAGAGAATTTTTGCTCTAGAAAGTAGTGCACAGGCATTGGTCCAAACCTGCTGGTGGTAGGAGGGTAGCCTTGGGTGGGGAGGGCCAGCAGCTCACATAGTTGGGGACAGGTGGACAGAGCATAGGCGTCCTGCTGCCCGACTGCCCGCCCTGTGGCCCTGCGATGCCGCAGCCTGGGGAAGCCGGGTCCCCACTGCCCCGAGCACAGTGGAGAGGATTGCACTGGCTCCCCACCTTGTTTCTGAGAAGCTTCCACCGGCTTGTCGGGCGGGGGCGCGGCCCCAGATGTGGTTGCTTTTCTCAGGCAGCCCACAGCAGCCCCCTTCTCCCCTCTGAGCCCCTCCTCTGGGCTCTGATGCGTTTCCCACAGGGCCTGGAGGGCGCCATCACTTCAGACCCCCAATCCGAGGATACCACCTCCTCCAGTGCCGCTCTCGGGAGGCTGGGGCTCCACGCAGAAGCACCGGCACCCCTATGAGCTTGGGGAAAGCTGAGCACCAGCTCCTCCCCGAGCTAAACCCAGCAGGACACAGGCACAGGCTGGTCCCCTGGCCAGAGGCAGCTGCACCCCCTGCCTGAATTTGACCCGAAGCCAAATTCAATGTTACACCTTCCAAACGCATTCCCTGGAGCCGCCATGATCGTCTGAGAATCAGAGGCTATTAAAACTCACGTCTGTCCCCTTCTGAGGAGAGAGGTGGAGGCGGAGGAGGAGTGGGAGATGCCGTCCACGCTTCCCATGGGGACAGAGGCCACCCTGGGCCACAGCCTGGAAGCCGCCTCTGGTGGAAAGTTTGTGGAATCAGGTGAGGGCATGAGCTCGGCAGCAGCAGGGCAGGTGCAGGCCTCTGCCGCACAGGGAGCCGGGATGAGGAGATGCTGCACCCCCTGTAGAGCCGGCCTGCGGTGTAGGGGGATTAGACCTGCACCCCCAAGGCTACAGCTGCCCACAGACCCCGCCACCCGTCTCCACTCAGCACTGTTCCATGGGGGTCCGTGGCATCGCCTGTCCTGGAGGGGCTCCAGGCTCTCTAAGGTCATTGGCCACCACCACCCAACTCTGCAACGTGGAGGGAGTGCGCCACCACCAGCGACTCTCAACATGACCCACAGACCAGCTTTCTCTGAATAATCTGTCAATTTCCTCACCCCTGAGGCAGAGCAGTCCAGCCCCAGAGTAGCCCAGGAGGCAACTCAGGCACCGGGGGAAGGTTCTCAGGGCCTCACTGAGCCCACGGGACCCAGAAGGCTTCAGCCTGAGAAACCACCTAGGGGAGGCTCAGCCCAGGAGGAACCAAACTCAGCATCCCTCCTGCCCAGTGTGCACCCATTCCCGAGACCAGGAAATCAGGGTCTCAGAGGACAAACTGGGCAACAGGACCCACAGCTCAGCACAAGACCCATCCTCATCTGCCAGTCAGCCTTATAAGCAGCAGAGACCTGCTGCTCTACAGCAAGCTTGAAAAAAGGCAGGAGATGGCCACTTCCCTCCTCACCTGCGAGGAGCAGCCCTCGCCTCCCACCTGGAGAGGAGCAGCCCTCGCCTCCCGCCTGGAGAGGAGCAGCCCTCGCCTCCCGCCTGGAGAGGACGCAGCCCTCGCCTCCCGCCTGGAGAGGACGCA
>NC_045442.1:958518-964614 GCF_002776525.5 Piliocolobus tephrosceles
TGTACCTTTTGCTCTTAGCATTGTTTTAGCTGTTTCATTCGTGTTGATTTATTGTGTTTCAGGATCACATTTAGTATGAAATATTTTCTGATGTCTTCATTTTTCATTTAATTTATATGCTACAATAAGGGTGCTGTTTATTTGCAAATATTTTGGAGCTTCCTAGATGTCTTATTAATTCAAATTTAATCTAATTGTGGTCAAAAACATACTCTGTATAATTTCAATAGTTTTCAATTTATCAAAACTGGTTGTATGGTGAAGAACATGGTCTATCTTCTAGACTCCGGTCTAGTGAACATGCCATGTACACTTGAAAGAATATGTGTCTTGCAGTTGTTTGATGTACTGTTTTATACCTGCTATTAGGTCAGTATGGTTGGTGGTGTTAGTAAGATTTTCTCTGTGTTTATTAGCTCTTATTCAGTCATTCTATCAATTGTTGAAAGAGAGGTGTTCAACTCTTCTACAGTGATGGTGGGATTATTAGTTCCTGTTTCTGATTCTGTCCAATTTTGTTTCATGTATTTTGAAACTCTATTTTGGAAACTCTATTGTAGAAAGATATCTATAATTATATGTCTTCCAGATAAATTGTCCATAACTGATTATTTTGGAATGTCCCTCTTTCAGGAACACTCTTTGTAATGACGTGTGTTTTGCTTTCTAACGAGATAAAACGCAGCCATTCCATGCTCCTTCTGCAAACTGTTGCCACGGCGTGTTTGTGTTTTACAATTGCAGACTCTGCTTCCACTTGGTGGGCAGCAGCTTGGTTTCTGTTCAGAACTGTCTGTCTACCTAGACTGGCATGGCTCCAGGGTCAGCCAGAAACTGGAGCAAGGATTGCGGACAGAACATGCTCTCCCACTTCTCTGCTTCCCCCCTTCCCAGATTCTCACACACTCACATACTGGCAGCCTTGGCTATCCCAGGTATCTTCCCCTGTGTTCTCCACACTCAGAGGTGGCGACTTTGTGCCAGCATCTTACTAACCCCAGGCAGTGCTGCCCTCCTGGCAAAGCCACAAACAGAAGCCTCACCTGGGCCAGGTGCTGCTTCTAGCTCTGACTTCCTCCAAAATCTGCCTGTTTCTCCTGCTCTAGAGCCCTGGCTGATTGATTTTGTATTATGCCTGGGTATATGCATGTTACCCAAGGAGCCTCCACTCGCTGGGCACTTGCAGGGCACTTGCTGGGCACTCACCAGGCACTCATGGGCACTCGCAGGCATTCACCGGGCACTCACCAGGCACTCACCGAGCACTCGCCAGGCAGTCGTCGGGTACTTGCAGGCACTCGTGGGCACTCGCCGGGCACTCACTGGGCACTTGCCAGGCACTCGCTGGGCACTCGTGGGCACTCACTGGGCACTCACCGGGCACTCGCTGGGCACTTGCCAGGCAGTCGTCGGGTACTTGCAGGCACTCGTGGGCACTCACCGGGCACTCGTGGGCACTCGCCAGGCACTCACAGGGCACTTGCTGGGCAGTCACTGGGCACTCGCTGGGCACTCGCCGGGTACCCGTGGGCACTCGTGGGCACTCGCCGGGCACTCACTGGGCACTCGCCAGGTACTCGCTGGGCACTCACCGGGCACTCGTGGGCACTCGCCGGGCACTCACTGGGCTCTCACCGGGCACTCGCCAGGCACTCGCTCCTCCTCATTAGAGGCAGAACTCTGGAATTTCCTTTTGTGACTCCTGTTGGCTGCGTTTATTTAGTGTTGACTTCCTTCCCACAGGTCCTTAATAGAAAAACAGTGTCACTGGCTGGAGCTGGCTGCAAGCCGAATCCAATAAATTGGTGTGAAGTGTCTCTTATAACCTCTCAAGTAAGTAAGAAAAGCTGCACAAAGATGGAGCAGTTAAACCCCAATGCCAGGCAATTCCGTTTATGGTCAAAGCATAATGAGAGCTGACCAGTAACTGCCCTCTGGAGCCCACGCTGCCATTAAGAGCTGCAGGCTCTCCTTTCTATACTCATGCTCTCCCCCAGGCCAGCGTATCTGTTCCTGCATCTGCTGCCCAGGAGGCCAGGAGTCCAGAGAGGCTGGACAACCTCTACCTTCTCTTTGTGCCCCTGTGGTGACTGTCGGTGGCAGGACGTCCAGGCACAAAATCGGGTGAGAGATGCCGTGGAGACACCTGTGTCCACAGGAGAGCTGAGTGCAGGACACACAGGTCTTTGGGTTACCTCAATGTGGTGAGTTCACAGCAGGTCAGGGCTGGGTGAAAAGCACCTGTGGGCACTGGAAAAGATCAGCCCTTCATGGAACTCACCACGGGCCCAGCACAGGACCCAGCCCTAAGTGTGCCTCAGTCCTGGCTGGTACAGTCCTTAGAGCTTATGAAACCAGTGTCCACACAGGGTGACCCTCCGTCACAAGGGAACATGTGGGTTCATCATGAACCCACGAACCTGCTGTCTGACGTGACCCCATGCATTTGACACCAGAGAAAACCTGCCAGTGTTGATTAAATGTCAGAACATCAAATGCTGCTGCTGCTGACCTGCAGAACCTAAGTTAATGAGAAAAAGACATCAATAAAGCAAGTTGAAGATCAGCCCTGGCAAATACAACAAAAAAGAAAACAGCTTTCCTGGGGTCCTAGAGAAAACTTTCTTATTAGTGGGAGCATCACGGACTGTGTTGAAGCAGGGCTGCAGGTGAGGAAGCCTCCAGCACACCTGTGCCTTTCTGGAACCCAGGCTGAGAGCTGCCAGGAAAACTCACAGTGAGGCAGCTGTCACCTGCTGCTCCAGCAGCTCCTCACATGGCCCTGAAGGTCTGGGTAGTTATTCCCAGCTTGCAGGTGAGGACACTGAGGCCCCTCTTCTTTCTTAGTACATCTGGGCTCCAACCACCACTGCAAGCACCAAAGTCTCCACTCAGCACTAAGACATCAGCATCTTAATCAGCATGGATTAAGGACCCTCACGTCCGATCGCACTCCAGAAGTATTCCTCTAGGTTCTTGCTCACGTGTTTTTGGAGAGTTCCACACGTGCACAGTAGAGTGGGCTAGAGAGCTCACCGAGCATCAGTGGCTTCCAGCTCCTCGGCCAGGCCCATCTGGCTTTTCATCCCTGCTGCAATCTGAGTGTGTCCCTGGAAAAGGTCGGATGTTGGAAACTTCATCCCAAATGCAACTGTGTCGGGAGAGGGGGCCTAATAGGAGGTAACTGGGTCCTGAGGGTGCGCCCTTACAAGCGGATTGACGTTATTGCTGGAATGAGTGGTTATGAAGTGAGTCCAGCCCTGGTGCTTCTGCTCACTCCCACCTTCCGTCTACACGGTGGGGCCACCCTCCCAGATGTAGACGCCACGCTCTTGGACTTCCAAGCCTCCAGAGCTGTGAGAAATAAACTCATTTCTTTATAAATACCCATAGGTGGTATTCTGTTTTAACAACAGAAAGCAAACTAAGACAGGCACCCAACTGGATTATTTTAAAGCAACTCCCAGACATGATGTCATTTCATCTGTAAATATTGCAGGATGTTTTCTAAAGGATGTGGACACTTTTCAGATATCTAACCACAGTACCATCCTCACAGCTAAGGTGAGTAACAGTGCGCCCTCCATATCACCCGACGTCCTGTAAGGATCCATACTGATAACTGCCTCATACATCTGATTTTATTGTTGTTCACCTTTGCTACCTGGGGTTCATTTGTTTGACTCAGGGTCAAAATATCCCACAGAGTGCACGTATCTTTGATGCCTCTTTTGATGTCCTGCCCGCTCCATTTCTTCTTTTCCTTGCAATTGATCAAAGTCGCTGGGCCATCTGTGCTGTGGAGGTCAGCGTGCAGCTCCAGGATGTCCTGTAACTGCCCTGGGTGCTCTGAGTCTCTGTGAGACGTCTCTGTGCTCTTGCCTCTGTGAGACGTCTCTTTGCTCTGTGGGACTGTCTCTGTGCTCTGCGTCTCTGTGAGACGTCTCTGTGCTCTGTGGGACTGTCTCTGTGCTCTGAGTCTCTGTGAGACCGTTTCTGTGCTCTACGTCTCTGTGAGATGTCTCTTTGCTCTGCGTCTCTGTGAGATGTCTCTGTGCTCTTGCCTCTGTGAGACGTCTCTTTGCTCTGCGTCTCTGAGACCGTCTCTGTGCTCTGTGGGACCGTCTCTGTGCTCTGCGTCTCTGTGAGATGTCTCTGTGCTCTGTGGGACTGTCTCTGTGCTCTGAGTCTCTGTGAGACCGTTTCTGTGCTCTGTGTCTCTGTGAGACGTCTCTTTGCTCTGCGTCTCTATGGGAACTGCTAGTTGGAACGAGGCTTGGGCACATTTGGGTTCTTTGTTTCTGGTCGAAGGCACCTCCATCAGGACATATAGGTCATCCTTTTGTCTTCTTTGTTGTGATGTTAGCATCAGTAAGTACTTCAGCCAAGGAATGTTCTAGTGAACAAGGGAATGAACGTACAGAGCCCCTGCCCTGACGAGGCTGTTTTTACCCGCAGGGGCATTTTCCCCCGGCCCCTCATCTCAACTTGCACTTGTCTTTTAACTATTTTGCTGAGTTAATATAAGTTGCAGAAATAGCAGACAGAGCTCCCTCATCCCTCTACCTAGATTCCTTCATTGCTAACCTTTGTGATCCACCTGAAACTTCCTTGCAAGCACAACAGATGCCTGTTACTGCTAAATACTTCAGTGAGTATCTCCTGAGAAAAAGACGCTGCACACATAACTGCAGCAAAAACCACCCACACCAGGAAACCAGCGTTGGCTCAACGGCAACACCTGCCCCGTGGGCTCCACTCTGATTTCACCAGTTCCACGGTTTCTTCCAAAAGTCCGAGATTAAGCCCAGGGTCAGGTGCTGTGTTCGGCCGCCACGCGCCTGGGGTCTGAAGAGCGCCTCGGCTCTGCCTGTGTTTCAGGACCACAGAGGGCCGGCCCATGGCTTCCCATCCTTCAGTTTGCCTGGCACCGTCTTCTGAGGCGTGTGTTTCGGGCAGAACATGCTAGACATCATGCTGGGCTGATCTCAGCACTGTGCAGGGCACACGCACGAGGCCCACCCGTCCCTGGCTGGTGACGGCGCCTCTGACCACCTGGGTAAGAGGGTACCTGCCTGGTCTCTCTGCTGTTACTGTGTGGCCTAGAGAGAACAGCCCCCAAGGTGCCCACCTGCTAATCCTGGGAACCTGGGTATGCGACAAGTTATGTGGCAAAGGGAGCCAAGACTGCCTGGGACAGGAGGTCATCCCCAGGACTGCAGAGGGAGTGAGGGTTACCCACCCGCTGGCCTGAGAGAGGGCGGTCTTCCCCGGCCATCCAGGCAGGCTCAGCATAATCACAAGGGTCTGTCCCAGTGAGAGGGGAGGCAACGGGCCAGAGTCAGGGAGAGGTTTGAAGGTGCTGAAGAGGTTTGAAGACACTGGCTTGAAAGATGGATGGGGTCTGTGAGACAAGGGACTTGGGTGGCCTCTAGGAGCTGAGGGAGCCCAGATTCTCTCCTGGAGCCCCTAGAAGGAAGGGCCTCCAGCACCAAGTCCCATGTCAGGCATCCGGCCTCCAGAACTAAACAGTGACGGTGACTCTGTGTCATTTCAGCCGTAAGTTTGTTCTGATTTGTTACAGGAGCCACAGAAAGCTAATACACATGGAATATATTGATACGCATGGAATGCAATGATTGAAAAGTAATTAATTCCTATTTTCCAGGGAGATCCTTTGGTGCCAGAGGGGTCTGGTGACGACACCCTGGCCTGGTCCATGGAAAGACCTCATGGAAGAGGAACACTGATGACTTGTTGAGATGTTGTCTCAGCTGAGGCAACAAACTCACTGGCCCTGCGCTGCCCTGGTGTCTTCGCTCCGCCCCACCTGGCCCTGGCCCTGCTGTGCTGGACTCCCCCACGCTGGCTCCGGGAGAGGCCCCCGCACAGTCTGTGGCTGGACCCGGAGCCCACCTTTACCCCAAGGAGGCATCCGCATCATTGAAATCCAGGAAGGAAAACGAAATCACAGGCGTTTTCTCTCCTCCTGTCATTAACCACACGCGATCACAGTTAAGGAGCAGAAGGAAATTCAGGGAACTCACCAACCGTGGGGAAGACAGAAGGGGACTCACCGACCGTGGGGAAGACAGA
>NC_045442.1:964624-989842 GCF_002776525.5 Piliocolobus tephrosceles
ACAGAAGGGGACTCACCGACCGTGGGGAAGACAGAAGGGGACTCACCAACTGTGGGGAAGACAGAAGGGGACTCACCAACCATGAGGAAGACAGAATTGGCATTCACAGAAAAAAGATCTCCACAAATTCCCAGAGGTGAGAAGTCAACAGAAACCTTATTTCAAGAAGCAGGAGTAGGGGCGCCGGAGTGATGGCCCAGGACGCAGGACCCCAGGGCCGTCCCCACGCAGGAATCAGAGTCAGCACGGGCATCAGACTATGCCTCGGCAGTGCTGAAGCCGGAAGACAATGGAGCCGGGCCTTTCAAATTCTGTGGGCATCTGACTTGCAGCCTTGAAGTTTACACTCACGCAAACCATCCATCAGGGAGAGAGAATGCCTCAGCCCTTTCAGGCCTGGCCAGTTTGCACGACTTCTTAGCACATGGAGGCTTCCCGCAGCTGGGCAGGGACTCACACAGAGAAACAGAGAGACGCAGATCCCAGATTCGGAGAGAGTGGCTCTAGCCTGGGGCCCAGAACAGCCCAAGAGGCCCCTCGACCAGGGCAGAGCATGGAGGAGGGTGTCAGGAGGCGTCTCTGAGGATAAGGAGGGATAAGGACGGTGGAAGTGCAGACCACAGGAAGGAAAGGAAGTCAGTTGGGGCTGCGAGGAAACACAGCCTGCGCTGGGGGCGTGTGCCGCAGACATGGCCGAGGCAGCCTCGACCCTCCCTGTGGACTCAGCCAGGGGCAGCCACCGTGGGGCCTCTGGGTGGGGCCTCTGCAAAGAGCGTTTCCACAGCTCCTGGTTCTGCCCTGCAGAGGGACCCAAGGATGGACACGTGTTGACTTGTTGATTTTCAGCTCTGGAATGAATCCTGAGACCAACACTGAGGACCCAGCAAGAGGTGCTGGGCATTACTGATGGTGAGACGGGGTGGTCTGGCCGCAAGCAGCTGAGCCCTAACCTGCCTGCTTTTGTGGGAGGAGCCAGTCCTCACCTGCCCATCGGTGGCTTGGCGCTGTCTGGCCCTCAGCCCGTTTCCCACGGCACCTTTCCCTCACGGTGGCTCTGGTGTCTGGTGTGGGCCCGATACTGTAGGACCATCCCTTCCTGCTGTCCCTGTGAAAGGAGCCTTTTCCCGAGGCTGCTGGTGGACTGCCAGTCCCATCCCGCTGGCTGGAACCGTGGTTACACACTCACCCCTGTACTCACCCTGCAGGCAGCTCAGGTCAATGGGAATATGCCCTCAAAGAGGGGCTGGGGTGGCTACTGGGCCGTGTGCTCCCAGCAGGCTCTGGGACTGTGACACTGCAGCTGGGACTGCACCGTGTGTGGGCAGCGAGTTGCCAAGAGGATGCTTGGTATCCACCTCTCCTGGGTAGGGCGAGTCAGGGAGAGGCAGGTGCACGTAGCGTCCACCTCTCCTGGGCAGGGCGAGTCGGGGAGAGGCAGGTGCAGGTGGTGTCCATGTCTCCTGCGCAGGGTGAGTAGGGGAGAGGCAGCCACAGGCAGCAAGGATCTGGTCTCATCTCACAGGCAGGGGCAGAGCCCACCAGGAGCAAGAACAGAAACGGCACTGCAGGGTTTTGGGGGAGCTGTGTGTAGACTGAGGCTGGGACGATGCCACGCTGGAAGGAGGTTGTGAGCGGCGTGGGCTGACCTAGATTCTCCTCTCCAGCCACGGCCTGAAGCTGGTACCTCTGGAAGGCGCATCCCGGCACCACAGGACCCCGGCCATCCCTACACCATAGCCTCTGGATTTGGAAATCTCTCTCCAGAGAGGGAAACGCCCGTCCCCACAGGCAGGAGTGAGAGCCCAGGGGTTGGCCGCCCTGGGAAGCCGGTGGATTTCAGAATCCACACAGGAGGCCCAGCCTGACTGGGGCCAGATGGCCAGGCTCTTCTTGGCTGGCCTGTGGCCTGGCCTCTGGCCTGGAGACCCCAGGAGGGCAGGTGGCCACTCCCACTCCCAACAAGACTACACAGCCACTGCCACACGTGTCTTCTTCCTCCAACCACCAAGATAGCGACCCCTTGGGCGTCCCTGTGGGGCTGGACAGCAAGTCCTCTGGGGAGAGGAACTGAGGCCTGTCCTAACAGGACAGTCCAGGTGCTGCCAGGGCGGCCACTCAGGGCAGGCATGGCCGGCAGAGGACGCCTGAGGGGCTCAGATAGCCCCTTCTTCATGGAGCAGCCCCCGCCAGCCCCCTTGGGCCATTCTTTCTGCACTAGGGTGTGTCAGCCCCCTGGGTCAAGGGCAGTGGGGACCTGGGCTGACGTCCTCAGCACCGAGGCAGGACCCGGCAGCCAGAGCCCACCCCTGGGCGGCCCCTGCACACTCCCCAGAGGGGCCGGGGATATGTGGCCATGGCCGTGCTCTGCACCTGAGCCCTGACGCCTGGCTTTGTGTGTGCTGGGCTGGGCTGGGCCTCCAGACAGGGGCACGAGCTGGGCCACTGGCTGACCAGGGGTGTCCGTCATCCAGGGGTGTCCATCCATTCCCAGTGGGCACAGCTCCAGCCCCTCTCAGGGCAGCTTCAGCTCCCATTCCCATCCAGTCTGCCCCTGCCCAGCTTGCCCAGCTGGGTGCAGGCCGCGCCCTCAGGTCCAAGTGGGCCCGGCCTCATTCTCTGTGGGTGGCTCAGCGCTCTCCCCAGGGTGGGCTGCCCTCGGTCCTCCCCACAGAGGAAGATCCTCTGTCTGGGCTCATCGTGGACAGCTGGAGGAGACCTCGTACCCTCTCCTGGAGGCCACGCTGGTGCGTGTGGCCGGATGTGGCATCTGTCACCACGACATACTGTCATCCTGGGGTGCTGGGGGACGGGGCTGTCCCTGACGTGAGGGAAGAGGCAGGCGACTTCAGAACATGGTGCTGGGTGGGAGGAGATGAGAGGAGGACCCTGGCGCTCCGGACCTCCCTCTAAGACACCCTTGCTGGCGAGTCCATCCCGCACCTCGGTGAGCGAGTCACTTTCCCACTCAGAGGTCAGTTTCTCCGAAGTGATTTCCCAGAGCCGTGAGGACAGCAAGCCGGCCTCTGGCTAGTGATGGCTGGGGGGCAGTGGTGAGGGAGGGGCGGGGCTGAGCAACCTCGGGACAGGCCGCCAGTGCCTGAGTCAGGGTACCTAGCTGGGGTCACAGGCAGGGCGGCGGGCACGTCTCCGGCTGCACAGCCCCATCTACCCAGCCCAGCCCCAGAGACCCTGCCAGCCTGGCAGGAGGGCAGCGTGGCTTAGAGCAGGTAGGAGACGGATCTGACGGCGAGAGACGCCGGGCTCTTTGTGTGTAAAACAGGCCCCAGATATTCACAGTGGGCCCTCGGGTGCTGTCTCAGTCGTGGTTCTGAGGAAGGAACGAGAGTGTTGGGGACCAGTAGCAAGAGGGAGGGCCAGGGAGCAGGGCCTGGGCTGGGGAAGAACCTGAAAGGGGTGCTGGAGTGGCCGCCCAGTGGGAGGCGGAGGGAGGGGGCCCCTAAAGAAGCACGGCCGATTGCTGTGACTCTGGGTCTCTTGTTTTTGAGACCACAGCAGACAATTAAAGTGCACCTCACTTGTGCTTCGCGGTCTCTGGCCGTGTGGGAGCCAGGGCTCAGAGCCCCACCAGCCCAGGCAGAGTCAGTTCCCCAAGGTCAGGCCCTCCAGGGCCTGGGGGATCCAGGGACCAAGGGGGTGGACAACTCTGCTCCTGGGGTGACCTTCCCCCTCCCCGAGTCCTGACCCAAATAGACAGCTGGTGCCCCGTCCTCGCAGCCTGGGATGTGGATTTGTGCTCACGAAGGACAGCGCTCCCTGGCTCCCCATCCCTGGGCTGCTCCCCTTGGCAGATCACCAGGGGAGGGGGACAGGATGCAGGAACCAGCACTCTCTCTCTCCTGAGGCTCAGCAGAACCCAGGACCCTGTACCAGCCCATCTGTGCACTGTGCCTCGGGCACTCCCGGTAACGATGCCTCTTCCTCCAGGACATGTGCCCAGGCCTCTGCTCAGCACTGTCCGGGTTTCCTGCTGCCCCCTCTTGCTCCTTTCAGGGACACAGGATACCCAGGTCCTGCTCCCGCCATACCCTGCTCTGAACCTCCCCCCAGGAACCCCAACCGGGCCACCTTGGCAGTGCCTGGACTCGCTGTCCTGAGTGGGGAAATTTGACCTGACTCATTTATGTCTAAACCCTCTGAGTGTTTACCAATCGCCCCACTCCCAGCCCTGCCAAGAGGAAGGTGTGGAAAAAAGCCAAGCAGGGTGGAGGGGCCCCTGCTCCTTCCCCACAGGAGGCTGCGCCTGTGGCCCCGAATCAGCACTGCTGCTGGTGTGGCTTTAAATAGCCCTGAGATTGGACAGCTCAGCTTTGAGGAGGCTGGAAGGTAACAACACCTGACAAGTTTTATTTTTAAATGTATCTGCCCAGGCTAAAAGAGGGGCTTACATAATTCAGGCCAGTGTGTTTACTTAGTCTAAGGTGAACCCCAAAAAAGAAAACGAGGGAAGAAGGAGGAAGGGTGGGAAGGGAGAACAGGGAAGGGGGAGAGAAAGGGTCCCCAGCAGCCTTGGCTGGCGCAGACTTGGCTGGGGCTGCCCTCAGCCACCGCCTGGAGGAAGTCAACGTCCCCCACAGGCCTGGTCGGCCTCCCAGCAGGCTGTTCCCTGGCTGGGCCCCCTGAGCAGAGCCCTTGGGCCGTGCATGATTCACTGAAGCAGGCATATCAAGGAGGCGGCACGTCCTACCGGGTGTGAGGGCTGAGCCTGCTGCTCCCAGGTCAGCACAGCTAGTGGGGAGGAGGCATCCTGACCCTGGAATTGTGGCACGTGCAACAGAGTCAGGCTGTTCTCAGCAGGGCAGAGCTCCTCCCTCCTTCTGAGCATGGAGGGAGCCAGCAGGTGCTGGTGGGTGCCACGAGCACCGACCTGCCCTGGTCAGGCCCCCAGTGCTGCTGCTGGTCACTCCGGGGGGGCCCTGCTCTGAGGGCACCCTGCCCCTTCCTGGGGCAGTCCAACAATATCATGCAGGGTGGGTGGGCCCCTGACAGAGGAGCATAGGCGCCTTGGGCTGAGGCCCAGTGGGGGCCGAGCGGTGGGCGTTGTGCTTGACATCACCCCAGGCAGCAGGGTGCACCACTCACGGCTCAGTGGCCACTATTCACTTCAGTCCCAGGAGGCGGCATGGATGACATCTGGGTTCTTCTGTAGCAAAGAGCCCTGACTGCAAACGGGAGCTGAAAGCGGCCCCACAGGCCCCCATGAGTGAACCCATCCAGAATGAGGTTTAGTCATCATCCTGACTAGAGCCCCAACTCCAGCTCAGCCCATGCTCCTGCACACCTGGGACCCCCAAAGATGTATCAGCAGCTCTGAACCCGACCAACAGAAATTATTCAATTTGAAGAACAGAGAGAAAAAATGACTTTAAAATATAAATGGAGTTTAACAATATAAGTGTCTAACACACATGTATTTGGAGTCCCAGAAGTAGAGAAGAAAGACAATGAGGTGGAAACATTTTTAAAGAAATAATGGCCCTAAGTTTTATGAAAACATACATTTATAGATCCAAGAAGCCCAGCAAATCCAAAGCAGAATAAACCCTACACATAACTGCACATCATCGCCAGACTCTTAAAAACCACAAACAAAGAGAAAAATCTTTAGAGCAGCCAGGGGTGAAATGACAGATCACACCAAGGAGAGCAACAACACGAATGAGGGCCGACTTCCCCTCGGGAAAGAAAGCAATGTCCTCAAGGCGATGAAAGAAAGACCCTTCAACCCCAAATTCTACATCCAGCAAATACCACCTTTTAAAAAATAAAAGCAAAATAGAAACATTTTCTGATAAGTAAAAATTTAAAGAATTTGTAACCAGCAGAGCTTCGCTCTAAGATATGGCAAAGGAAGTTTTTAGGCTGAAGGGAACTGACACCAGATAGAAACTGAATTTTCAAACCCAACATGAAGCATACCAGACATGGTAAGTACGTAAGCAAATATAAAATATTGTATTTTTAGTCTCTCGATTCTTTAAAAGACATATGACTATTTCAAATAAAAATCATAACAGATTTTGAAGTTTGTGATATAAGTAGATTTAAAATATATGAAGCGATGGCACAAAGGACAGGGTGGGAAATGGAGCTGCCCTGTTGTAAGGTCCTCACATTTGAGAAGTGGTTCAATATTAACTCTAAGTAGACTGTGGAAAGCTAAGGATGTATATTCTAATACTAAGAGCAGACATTAAAATAATTGCACAAAGAAACAGAGGTGAAAAGGCACTAGGAAGATTAAACATTTAATTAACTCTTTAAAAGACAAGAAGGAAGGAGCAGATAATCAAAAATAGAAGGGATGCAAAGGGAAACAAATAACACAATGATAGACATAGAGTCAACTGTATCAATAATTACATTAAATGTAAATGAGCTAATTCCTCCAATTAAAAAGCAGAGGTTATTGGACTGAATTTTTAAAAATAAAAAAGCAAAACCCAGCTATATGCTATTTATAAGAGACATATTTTGAATGCAAAGTGACAGTGAGAAAGCAAAAGGATGAGAAAAGATTAAAGTGCCAACAAAAGTATTAAAAACCCAGAGTAAGTATATTAACATCAGACAACACAGATTTAAGACAAAGAGTATCACCAGAGATAAAGAGTCAATGTATTAGCAAGACACAAGAATCATAAAAGTGTATGCACCTACAAAAAGCACTTCAAAATACATAAAGCAAAAACTGACAGTATTAAAAGGAGAAATATAAAAATTTACAAACCTAGTTGGATATTTTCACACTCTTCCTTTACTAATGGATAAAACAAGTAGACAAAAAAAGCAGTAAGGTCACAGATCTAAGTAACACTATAATCCACATTGACCTAATGGCATTCATAGAACACGTTGCCTAATAACTGCAGAATACATGTTCTTTCCATGTACACATTGAAAACTTGCCAAAATAGTTGGTATGTTGAGCCAAAATCAAATTTATTGATAAATTTATCAATAAATTTCAAAACATTGAAGTTGTATGGTATGTTCTCTGATCATTGTGGAATTAAATTAAAAATCAATGCCAGTAAGATATCCAGGAAAGTCTCCTGCCCTGCCAGATACATGGCAATTAAGAAAAATGCTTCTGAATAAACTGGGTCAAAACAGAAAGTTTAAAAAATATTTCAAATTGATAATGAAGATACAACAAATGTCTTTTCTGTTTCATTTTAATTCAACTGCTTTAAAGAATAAAATTTGATACCAATTTTATTAGTCAGCGTTCTCCAGATAAACATAACATAGATAGATGATAGATAGAAAGAGAGACATATATAGATAGAGAGATATGGGAGGACAGATGGATGGATGGATACACGATTGATTACTGATAGAGAGAGAGAAAATTTATTATACGAATTGGCTCACATAATTATTAAGGCAGAGAAGTCCCATGGTCTGCCATCCGCAGGCTGGAGAACAGGGAGAGCTGGTTACAGTGTAATTCAGTTCAAGTCTGAAGGCCCAAGAATCACCAAGGCAAGTGTTTGAGGGCAGGAGAATGTTCCAGCTTCAGCAGACAGAGTGTTCCCTTCCTCCACGTCTGTGTTCTATGCAGGTCCTTGGCAGATTGCATGATGCCCACACTGGGGAGAGCAGACCCTCTTGACTTGGTCTATGGATTCAAACACTGATCTCTTCCAGAAACACACCCAGAAACAATCTTTTACCAGCTATTTGGGCATCCCTTAGCCCAGTCAAGTGGACCTAAAATTAACGATGGCACCAGTAATCCACACTGTCACAGCCAGAACTGGAAAACCGTAAGTAAATTTAAACAAAAATAAGTAGAATTAAGAAAATAATAAAAATAATAATAGAAGTCAACAAAATAGAAAACAGAAAAAAGTTCAAATTGGCATATCCAGGATTTGGTTCTTTAAAAAGATTAATAAAATATTGACATATCCTTATGATACGGAAGTGCTGGGAGGGGAAGTGTGTGGTCCTTTTAAATGATAGGGAAGAGGGAAGGGAAGCGCTGGGTAGAGGAGGGCGTGGTCCCTGGCTAGGGCTCCACCCCCACGGACCTAGGTGAGGACAGGCATTTCCTGCCTAAATGTTGCATTTCCCAAGACCTCCCCTGGCCCGTCACACCCGTCACATCCTGTGCCTATAAAAACCCTGAGATCCTAGCAGGCAGACACACAGGCAGGTGGACATCGAGAGGAGCACGTCAGCAGAGGAACACACGGGCGGCTGGACATGGTGAGCAACACACCGACAGTCACCAGCACGCCAGAAGGACACCAAGTGGAGTTTGACCGGGGCAGTTGGAGAGCCCAGGCTGCCAAGGCCTGACTCCAGAGGAAAACCTTCCCACTCCATCCCCCTCTGACTTCCCCCGAGCTACCTCCACACAATACAACACTGCACTCATTCTCTAAGCCAGGTGTGATCCGATTCTTCGGCTGCACTGAGGCAAGAACCCTGGATACGGAAAGCCCTCTGTCCTTGCAACAAGGTCTAATTGAGCTGGTGAACATAAGCCACCTATAGATGGCAAACTAAGAACATATGTTAGCTCACGTCCACTGTGGCGTCAGGAGCTGAAACATTCACCCCTAGACACTGCTGTGGGTTCAGAGCCCCCCAGCCTGCCCACCTGTATGCTCCCCTAGCTAGTTTGAGCATCGGGGCACTGAAGCCAGCAAGCCACACCCGCAATCGCACGCCCTGCGAGGGGAACAAGGGAACCTTTCCCCTTTCACTTACAAGACTGATCATAAGACTGATCAGGGCCGGGCATGGTGGCTCACGCCTGTAATCCCAGCACTTTGGGAGGCCAAGGGGGGCAGATTATGAGGTCAGGAGATTGAGACCATCCTGGCTAACATGGTGAAACCCCATCTCTACTAAAAATACAAAAAAAAAAAAAATTAGCCAGGCGTGGTGGTGGTCGCCTGTAATCCCAGCTACTCGGCAGGCTGAGGCAGGAGAATGGCTTGAACCCAGGAAGCAGAGGTTGCAGTGAGCTGAGATTGCGCCATTGCACTCAAGCCTGGGTGACAGAGCCAGACACCATAAGACTGATCAGGAGGCCTGGCACTGATGCTCATACCTGTAATCCCAGCACTTTCAGAGGCCAAGGCAGGAGGATTGCTTGAGGCCAGGAGTTCAAGACCAGCTTGGGCAACATAGCAAGACCCCATCTCTCCTAAAAATATTTTCTTTAAGTAGCCAGGTGTGGTGTTGCATGCCTGTAGTCCCAGCTCTTCAGGAGACTGAGGCAGGAGGATCACTTGAGCTCAGGAGTTTGAGGCTGCAGTGAGCTATGATCGTACCACTGCACTCCAGCCCAGGAGACAGTGAGATCCTGTCTTAAACAAACAAAAAAACAAAATAGATCAACCAAGATAAAATAAAGATAAAAAGGGAAAAGCATAAATTGTCAATATCAGAAATGAAAGAGGAAGTATGGAGATTCTACAGTCACTAAAAGGGAAATCAGGGAACATGATAAACAAGTTTATGCCAATAAATTTGGCAATTACAATGAAATGGGGGAAACTCCTTGAATAATATAATTTACCAAAACCACCTTAGAGTAAAATGGAAAATCTGAATGTCCACTCAAACTGAGCGGCACTCTGCAAAGTCACTGACCAACACTCACAAAAATTTCAAGGTCAAGAAATACAAAGAAGGGCTACAAGAACCGTTCAAGAAGAATGGAAATTAGGACTTTGAAAAGGTCATAGGCACGCAGTCCTGGCTTAGATCCAGCACGTAGTGGGAAAAAGCTAAAGGGACCTTTAGGCACAATTGATGAAATCTGAGAATGGACTCTGGATTAGACATTTCATTGGTATGAACTTTCCTGATTTTGACAACTATACTGTGGTAATGAAAAAAGTGTCTTTGTTAGGAAGCACACACTGAATTTAGTATTTAGCAGTAAACTGGCATAATGTCTTCAACTCTCAAGCACATTCAACTTCAAGCGATTCAGGGAAATGAGCATGTGCAGACATGCACACGCAAACATGCATATGCAAACACATGTAAACACACACACAAACGTGCAAACATGCATAAACATGAGTGAGCGGCAGAGCAGCAGGAAGGTAGCGCCAGAGAGAAGTGGGAACAGCAGGAAGGTAACGCCGTGAGGAAAAGTGGGAACAGTGGGAAGGTAACCGGTGAGGAGAAGTGGGATTGGCAGGAAGGGAACGCTGGTGAGACGTGGGAACGGCGGGAAGGGAACGCCCTGAAGAGAAGCAGGAACAGCAGGAAGGTAACGCCCGTGAGAAATGGGACCGGTGGGAAGGTAGCGTAACACCCTGAGGAGAAGTGGGAATGGCGGGAAGGTAACGCCCTGAGAAGTGGAAACGGTGGGAAGGTAACGCCCTGAGGAGAAGCGGGACGGCGGGAAGGTAACGCTGGTGAGAAGTGGGAACAGTTGGTGAATTCGGCTAAGGCCTAATGGCAGTTCCTTATCGTATTCTTGTGACTTTTACGTATGTTTGACGTTATATCGAAATAGTAAGTTAGGAAAAACCCTCAGAGCAGCTCATTCTCAGACCTGCTCAACAGTCTGCAAAGACTCCAAAGGGTGGCAGCGGCGTCTTCCTGAGGCGCTCCTGGCAACGGCGCTGGCCGACCTGCCCCGGCAAAGTGTGTGAGCCAGGCAGGCAGCGCCCGCCCGCCAGGCCTGGCCACGGGGAGGAGGGAGGCGGCGCAGCAGCCGCTGGGCATCCTGGGGGTGACCTGGGCTCACAGAGGGCAGGGCCTGAGGCCACGCCAAAGAGCCTGCGGCCGTTTAGCCTCACAGGGTAATTGCAACTCATCACCATTTTCACCGTTTTTTATTTTATGCGGCACTTGCTTGCGTCCACTCAAACTGCCAGACCACGAACCCAGAAACCATGACTATTTTGTCCCCCACCATTGGCCTCGCCCTAGAACCAGGCCTGGCCCAGGCTGGGTGGGTGGGTGTGAGGGATAAGAAGAGAAATGGCAGGCAAATGGGTCTGAACATACGGAGCTGGCGGCCACGCGGGACAGACCCTGAAGCCAGGGCTCTTTCTGACCGTATCGTGAGGCTGATCCTTGGAGCACAGTGAGGCGGCTGCAGGGTGACCAGGCCCTCTGTGTAGCCTCTGGAGTAGAATGGTCGTCATGGACAGGCCCCCAGCTGCTGGGCTGTGACTGTTCTGAGGCTGAAATGGGCAGACGGCTTCGCCTCCTCTCCACCTGCAGCTGCAAGCCTGGATTGTTGAGGCGCCCCGGGAACCTCCTCTACGCTCGTGTCTTGCTCTTGCATTTCTCAGCTCCCTGGCAGGTCAGCCTCTCTTTTATTAAATCCTGACAGGAAGCTTGGATTAAGATCTCGGTAATGCTAAAGCCCTTGCTCTCTGAACCCATGCTCATGAGGGATGAATCGTGTCTCCCCAAAAGGTATGTTCAAGTCCTAAGCCCTCGTTCCTATAAATGTGACCAATTTGGAAACAGGGTCTTTGCAGATGTAAAAAGTTAAGGATATCACGATGAGATCATCTTGGATTTAGTATGGGCCTGAAATCCAATGCCTGGCATCCTTATGGGAGAAAGGAGAGGCTTGCAAAGACAGAGGTGGGGCTGGGTGATGCTGAGGACACCGGAGTCACCAGAAGCAGAAGCGCTGAGGAGGGGTTTCCCTGGAGCCAGCAGCTTTGAGGGAGAACAGGCCTACACCTCTATCTTGGACTCTGGCTTCCAGAACCATGAGGGAACAAGTGTCTTGTTTTAAGCTGCAGCCCAGGAATCTGCTGCCTTTGGCTCACCAGTTCCCTTGGGCACATCTTCCCTCTCCTAATGGGGTAAAATCGGGGGCAAGGTGCCATGACCTGTGGCTTTGGGGGTGCTCTCAGGAGCGGCCTGGGGCTGGGCAGGCAGGGAGCCTCTACCTGCACCTACTGTGCCTGCTCCCTGTGAGGGCTGGGACGCCCCACCAATGCAGGGCAGGTGCCAGGAACGTTGATGGACAGATGGAGGGAGGGATGTTAATGGATGAACAGGGGGGATGAAGGGACGGCTGGTACACCATGGAGCAAGGATGAAACCCTAGATGCAAATCAGGCTCCAAGTCAACTTACGGGAGTTCTTTGATGAAAACGTGTATTCATAAAATGAGTCACAAAGCCCTTGAATTTTTCATGTTCAATCTGCATTTGTAAACATCTTTACTCAGTTTCACTTTGTACAGGTAGGTCATCTAAATTATAATTTCAAGCTCAAAACATGAGGGCTGTTATTCTGGCCCACTTTTTTTTTCTTGGAAAAGATAGGAAGCTCTTCACCAAAAGAAAAATAAGTCGCAAGCTTAATAAATAATGAAGCACAGGCCGGGCGCGGTGGCTCAAGCCTGTAATACCAGCACTTTGGGAGGCTGAGAAGGGCGGATCACGAGGTCAGGAGATGGAGACCATCCTGGCTAACACGGTGAAACCCCGTCTCTACTAAAAAATACAAAAAACTAGCCGGGTGAGGTGGCGGGCGCCTGTAGTCCCAGCTACTCGGGAGGCTGAGGCAGGAGAATGGCGTGAACCTGGGAGGCAGAGCTTGCAGTGAGCTGAGATCCAGCCACTGCACTCCAGCGCGGGCGACAGAGCAAGACTCCATCTCAAAAAAAATAAAAATAAATAAATAAATAAATAAATAAAGAAGCACAAAGCAAATCACTCATGCTCAATTTTTCATACTTTCATGAATATTTCAGCGAATAATAGATGGTCTTAGGAGACGACTATAAGGCTGGCAGGGACCCGGGGCTGGGGATGGCCACCTTCCCCTCTCAACCCTCTTGATGTCATTTGTGTAAAATTAATGCAGGAGTTGGTCTCCTCTTCTAATTCATCACGAAAGGATGTTTCTATTCACAATGACACCTTCCAGTTACCCATCCAAGGCACTTCGGTGATGCAGGGCAGGCGAGCGCCAAGTGGGGCTGAGCCCCGATGGTTCTTGGCTTTGCCCAGGAGAGAACTCAAGGGCGAGCGGCAGGTAGAAGGAAAGAACTTGATTGAGGCGGCCGTGTCACAGCTCACAGCTCCCTGACTGCTCCTGCAGCGGCCGCCTGGTAGGCAGAGAGCAGCCGCTTGGGGCAGTTTTGCAGTCACACTGAATACCGCTTTTAATTGCATGCAGATTAAGGGGCGGTTTATGCAGAAATTTCCAGGGAAGGGGTAGTAACTTCTGGGTCATTGGGTCACTGCCATAGAAGGGGGTGGTAACTCCCGGGTGTTGCCATGGCAACGGAAAACTGACAGGCACTGGGGTGGGCGTGGCTTAGGGAAAGCCACTTCCACCAGCGCAGTTTTAGCTAGTCTTCAGTCTGGTCCAGAGTCCAAGTACTGCCTCTGAAGTCGACTCCCACCTCAAACCACTAGAATGATGGCCTCCCAGTCCTCTCTCAGAAGACGGCCATCAGCAGCGTGATTCTGTCCTCCCAGCCCAGCTGGCAGCTCCCAGCCCCTGCCCTATCGCGGGTCTCCCCAGCTGTGCAGGCTGTGCAGGGACTGTGAGCCCTCCCCACGCGGAGGAAGCAGAGGGGGCTGGACTTGCCTGCCTGGCACATGCACGTGGAGAGGCCGACTGCTGTGCACACTCGCGCAGGCACACACGCACTTGCTCACACACACTGAACTCATGCTCACACATGCACGCTTGCCCGTCAGGCTTACACTCGCTCACCCGGGCACTCACACTCATACACGGCCAGCGTCCTAAAGCGGAAGAGTGAAGGAAAAAGGGCCGCACTCTGAGGCTGGGCTGCACGTGCAGCAGGGGTGAGGGGTGGGGGGTCGGGGAGCCAGCGTGTGGTGGGGTAAGGAGGTGAGGAGTCCTGGGGAGCAGGCATGCGGTGGGGGTGAGGTGAGGCGAGGGGTCCCGGGAGCAGACATGCGGCAGGGGTCACATTGAGCAGATCTTGATGTTTCTGGCTTTGCCTTTCTTAGCTTCAGCCCCGAATTCTTGCTTACACTTCTAGAAATAAATTACAGCCAACCCGGTCAACACGCTTCCAAATTTTCCAAGACATTTGCTGACGTCGTTAGCTGGTGACATCCTCTTCTTCACATTTTGAAAGCTTAAAAATAAAAGTCCTGGATCCAAGTCAGACACCAGCATTTGCTGCTTCCCCTCTGTCTTCTGAGCAGATCTGAGCCTGGGGTTCCGGCTGGGTTTGTCGTTAACTCAGATATAGAAAACATCTCCCAGCCCTGCCTCCCTGCGCCATCCGCCCACGGGGCCTGCAGCCTGAGTCTGGCTCCTGCCTGAGCCGTGCTCTCTCAGTGTGAGGGGCCGTGGGGGTGTCCCTCTGGGGTGTGGCTCCCGACCAGGGGCCTCTGTCACACTCGAGGGCAGCAGTGTTTGGGAACAGCTGTCACCTGTCCAGGGAATGCCCCTCGGGATGGCACCACTCTGGTGGCTCTGACACACACGGTGACCAGGGAGGGCTGAGGTGGGAGCACGTTCTGGCTGAACCATGTGGGAGGCGGCATCTGAGGACGAGGCCTGGCCGTCTGTGACCAGCGACCCTCGGCCAAGCGTGGGGACGGCTGTGTCCCCAGGGCTGCAGCAGCCATGCACCAGCAGCACCTCCCCCAAGCCCCTCACACACCCTGTCCACGACCCCTTTCATGGCACCTTCATCAGGGGTGGGGCGATCGTCCCCTTGGGTCCAATCTGGATGCTGGGGCCGAGGCCACTGGACACCAAGGCCGCCCTATTCAGCTCCAGCATCTGTTCTCACAAGAGATCTTGCCTTTGCCAAGGCTGAGACAAAGGCCCAAGTGGGAGTTGACTGGGGAGGGGCCTGGGGGGCCTGGAGAGGTGGGGGCGGCCGGAGAAAGAAGGTGACAGCCTGGGAGCCTCAGCGAGGCCTGGACGGGGGAAGGGCAGAGGAGCCTCCTTAGTCCCCGTCCAGGCGAGAAAGCCGTGACCTCGATCCAGGTGCCCACCTGCCCTGAGGGCCTGACTGCAGGTGCCCACCTGCCCTGGGGGCCTGACTGCGGGTGCCCCCCTGCCCTGGGGGCCTGACTGCGGGTCCCACCTGCCCTGGGGGGCTGACCGCAGGGGCCCACCTGCCCTGGGGGCCTGACGGCGGGTCCCACCTGCCCTGGGGGCCTGATTGCAGGTCCCACCTGCCCTGGGGGTCTGACTGAGGGTCTCACCTGCGTGCAGGGTGTCCTCTGTATGGCTGCCAGTTTGGGGCATGGCGACGGCCCAGGGGCCCATCTGACTCGAATCTCCTGGTGGGAGCCGGGTTTGAGGCACATGGCAGCCTCTGTGCTGCGTGGGGGGCAGGTTGGCCCAGGTGACATCACACCCACTGTTGTGTGAACCACCAGGAGGAGCCCCGGGAGGATAAGGACAAAAGATCATCCCTGGGGCAATGGAATCCGGAAGGTGCTGCCAGGGGCCGGGGATGAGTGGCCGGGAGGAGAGCCCTCGGCCTCAGCGTGCACTGACACCAGGGTGGTGGTACCTCCTCGGCTTATCCGGACAGAAGGGTGTGTCAGAGGAGAGGCTCCAGTTCGGGCTGCCTTTCAAGCAGCAACATCAGAAACGCCCTGTCTCCCCTGGTCCGAGGGTCCAGGAGGGTCTAGACCACATGGCGGTTCCCCACTCAGGATGGCCTCTCTCCCTCTGGGAAGGAGAGGTCGCCTTGGCCAGAATCCCACCCTCACCTGACCAGCCCAAGTCTCCCCTGGGACAGGAGGGGTGGAGGCCACCCCTTCCAGACCCTGATTGAAATGCCAGCCGGGGAGGGAGACCGGCATCCCTGGAGTGTCGTGGCCCCTGGGAGAGCCGCACCCAGCCAGGTGGTGAGCGGAGATGGTGCCACAGGCATGTTGGGCAGGTGAGGCCCAGGAGTCCCGGTCCAGGCACGTCGCCTCCAGCGCCCACCTGTCAGTCTGTGTAGGAGGTCAGGATGCCCTGCAGCGGGGATTGGTTGGGGAGGAGCAAAGGGAGAGGAGGGCATCGCTGTGGCCCTCGACAGCCTGGGGGTCTCCACCAGAGTTGGCAAGGCCGGTGCTGGAGGAGCGGCCCCATCACCTCCTGCCTCTCCCTGCAGAGCTATGCTGCAACTCCTGACCCCCAAAACGTGGCGCAGAGGCTGCCGTGTGCCTCAAATCCAGCTCCCACCCCAGAGATTCAGGCCAGGTGGACCCCTGGGCCCTCGCCGTGCCTGGAGATGGCGACTGTGCAGAGAAGGTGCTACATGCAGGCCCCCGGTGCTGGCCCACGGGCTCCAGGGACCTGTGACCAGGAGATGCTGAGCTCAGCTGTGGTGGTGTGAACATCTGTCAAGCAAGTAAAGGCATGAGGGGAAGAGAAACCCGTCAGAGGACCGGGGTCCAGGGCCAGGCAGGGGATGGTGCCACAAAGACTGAGGGAAGGAGGACGCTGGAATCCCGCTGTCCACGGGATATTAACCTGAGCAGCTGTTCAAGAGGAGGATGCCTTGAGTCGGGCCAGTGCCCGGAGAACTGGCGTGGAGCCTGGGGCTGCGCTTCAGCTGTGCCCTGGGCAAGGCTCGGAGCAGCTGGCTCTGCAGGGACCTTGGCCACAGCTTCTTCCTGCTGCTCCCCAGTCTCACTGCCTCCTTCCGGAGGGTGCACAAGTGACCCCCAAAAGTGCTCCCTAAAGTGCTCCTGGGCTCGGGAGCAGGAGCTCCTGGGTCCTCCCACACGCCTCCCGAAGGGCCCTGCCCAGCCTGGTGTCAGCAGGCATCCCAGGGGGAGGGCCCCGCAGCTCCGCACTGCCTGTCACCTGGCTGTGTGCAAGCCAGGGAGGTCACTGTGATGTCCCAGTTTCCAACTTCGCTGGTAGAGTGGTGACATTTTCTCTCAAATCGCTGCATCCTGCCACAGCCGACTGATCTTGCATTTAAACAGCCGCCCGCTGTGTCCTGGTGCTCAGAGGAGGATAGGGCCTGCCTGTTAATACCCAGACCGTGAGCACACAGGGCGCGGAGAGGCCCTTCAGAGCAGGACGACTAAAATAGCACTGCCAGTGCCCTACAGGAGCAGACCTGCCTGACTCTTTCTTACTGAGTGCAAGGAAGGGCAGTCACCCCGACACCCTGTCAAACTGAATGTTTAAAGCTCTGATGTGAGTCACACAGGCGGCCTCCATACTAGGGGCCTTGCTGTCAACCCACAGGTCTGGGCACCAATATGTCCTAAAGTCCTACCAGGTGCCATGTCCTGCCTGCCCCACACCCCAGGTCCTGTGGGCGTCCCCAGCAGATCCCTCCCCAGCTTCACAGCTGTCCCGATGGGCGCCGGACTCCCTGCTGCAGCCCCCAGACACAGGCAGGACCCTCGACGTGGGTGGGGTCTCTGATTTGTGGATGGAGAGACCCAGCCTCGGTGGTCAGGTAAGGGGTCTGCGTTCATCCAGGAAGGAAGGGACCAAGCGGGAGCTGAGCTCACTGGACCTGCCACCAGCCCACAGTGACCCCCGGGGTCCTGAGCTCAAGACGCAGGAGTCCACCTGTCCCCCACACACTGCATGCAGAGCTCTGCCCTGTTTGTGGAAGCGTGGAGGTGGGCTGGCCTCCTGGGACGGCAGAGAGGGACCCACCACTTCAGAGTGGTGGGGGAGGGAGGGGCAAGGGCCCCGGGGTGTCCTCCCTCAGCCTGATGAGGCCGCAGCACCCTCAGAAACAGGATCCTCCCTCGGTCTTCAGATGAGACCGCAGCAGCCTCAGAAACTGGATCCTCCCTCAGTCCTCAGATGAGGCCGCAGTGCCTTCAGAAACAGGATATTTGATGCAGGATGTGGCAGAGGGGCTTTCACAGGCCTGTGGGTGAACACAGGGCGGCCTGTCTCCTTTTTTGTATTTTTCACTTAACCACAGGCCGATTCCACGTGGCTCTCAGCGGGGCGGGAGACAGCCATTAGCCTCCAGGTGCGGGCCTACCCTGAGGGGCTGACACGGCTCTGGCCGGCCCCAGGGGCCATCAGCTCTGTGCGCAGCTGCACTGAGGGGCAAGGGTTCAGACTAGAGCGCTCAGCCACACAGCACTTCCCAGCAAGACCACTGATCACCCAGACCCAGACACCGGCCACCGCCTGAACAGCCTGGAATGATGGACAGGAACCGCCATCAGGGCCAGGCAGGCAAAGCAGGAGCGGCTCGCCCCAAGGCAGGCAGCCGAGGATAGGGCCCGAGGCTGAGGCCTGATCTAAAGGAGGCCTCGGAGGATCCTGGGGGGAGATCAATAAGGGGGTCGATAAGGGAACTGGTCATTTATCTGCGGGAAACACTGCCTGCTGCCAACGCTTCTTCAGCAACCCGTTTGCCTTTTTACTTGTTTGCGGAGAGGTTTGTCCATTTCGTTTAGTTCCCTGAAAACTCGGGGACCGGAGTCTTTAAGGATAATTTGGTTGGCAGAGGCCAGGAATCGGAGTGCTGACCAGTTGGCCTGGGATGAAATCGCAGGGAGTCGAAGCTGTCCTCCTGCCGAACCAGGTCCTGGGCGAGGGTCGCAGAACTGGTTGGCAGTTTCAGGTGGGGCCATCCAGTTGTCAGAAGTCAAAACCTGAAGAGACATCTCAGCAGGCCGATGACAGCAGGCCCACCTTAGGTTCACGCTAGTGATGATATCTTCAAGAGTAGCTGGGGAAGCTGCAAGTCATATGCACTCCAGAATCATGGCTGGTAATATTTAGAATTCCAGCCCTTCTCATTCTAACTTGGTAGCTGGTGGCCTTTCATTGGTTTTACAAGAGCAGTTTAGCTTTTGGGAAGGGTTATTATTTAAACTATAAACTAACTTCCTTCCCAAAGCTAGTTCAGCCTACGCCCTGGAATGGACACGGACAGTTCGGAGGTTAGAAGCGAGATGGAGTCGGATGGGTCTGATATCTTTAACTGTCATCACTTCCTTTGTTATAATTTTCAAAGGCAGTTCCAGTTGTGTCTGTCCATCTTTCATGGTCTCTGGGTTTTGAGTCACGGCCATTCCTCAAGCCAACGATGTTTACAGTTCTCCTTTTTTTTTTCTGGAATGCTTTGGATTTATTTTTTAATTTAACTTGATTTTTCCAGATGCACTTGGCGCAAGTGTGAGGTGAGGCCCAAGTTGGCTCGTTCCTAGCCCGGCCATCACATGCTGCGGGACCCCCTCTGCAGCGAGCAGGGCACCTTTCCAGCCACTGCATTTCTGGGTGGCTCCACAGTGGTCTGGAGACTCCAGCGGCTCCACTCACCAGTTCACGGCTCTCGAACAGTGCTAACTTCCTACCTCGATGAAATGTCTGTTATCTGGTAGGACTAGTCCACCCTTGCTTCTGCCACAGAATTTATTTGAATCCATGCAGATTTGTTTTTTAAAATAAAACTGAGAATGAACTTGCCCAGTTCTTCACACATGCGTGCACACACACACAGACACACGCACACACTCGTACATACATTGGCATTGATACGGAATCACACTAAATGTACCAACTCACTTAGGAATAATTAATATCTTTGTAATACTGAGTCTTTCTACCCAAGAACGTGGCAGTCCTTCCTACTTTTTTTCCAGTCTTCTCTTCCAGTCGCCAGTAACATTCATGGTCTTCTTTGGGAATATCTTGTAGTTCCTCGTTGTAGTTCCTAGGCATTTTATCTGTGCTGCTGTGGTTGTTGTAAACGGGGTTATTTTCTCATTTTTCTTCTAACTGGTCACCGCTTTCTAGGAAGTCCGTGGCTTGTCACCCTGTGTTATGCACCTGCTCCGAGGGCGCCCCCTGGTCAGGGATCAAGTCCTGGGTGTGCAGTGCACAACCTGACCACCCTGACAGGCCAGTGCCCTCACCTCCACCTTTCTCACATTTGTGCCTCTGGTTCCTGTCTTGGATCAAATTTCATCAAGGTCATATAAAAACATCCTTGCCTTGTTTCTGACAGTGAAAATGACCATAGTATTTCCCATTAATTGGGATGTTGTACATACCCATTCATTCCTAATTCATTTAGGGTTTTTACACAAGAATGGATGCTGGATTTTATCAAGTGCATTTTAGACATCTGTGGAAGTAATCATATTTTTCCTTTTACAGCCAGCAACGGGAGGATTCGAGTCATCAATGTCTTAGTGTTAAATCATTGGCTGGTCCCAATGGTCATTCTTTCTGATCCACTGCCGATTCTGCTGGCTAAGATCCTATTTAAGATTTTTACATTGACATTCACAGGCAAGATTGGCTCGTAGCTTTCACTTTTGTGCTACCTTCATCAAAATTGAATGTCAACATTGTTCTGCCTTTGAAAATTAATTTTGAAGCTCTCCTTCTTTTGCTATGCTCCAGAATCTTTTAAAAAGCAACAGAGTTACCATCTCCATAAAGATGTTGCACATTTTCCCTGTGAAACTGGCCTGATTTTCTGGATGGGGCTGGGTAGTTCTTAACAGTTTTCTCTATTTCTTCTACGGTCATTGGTCCATTGAGATATTTTCTCTCTTTGGAGGGGAGCTTTCCTACTTACATTTTCCTAGAAAAGATAAAATCCGTAACAGCAAAGTGCTGCCATAGGATTCTTCATTTTAAACGTGTGTGATGTCTCTTTTTCCATTTATTATTTTGTGATTTGTATTTTCTCCATTTTTCTTAATTAGCAACAGGCTGATCAGGTGCTGGGTTTATTTATTGTTGCTTTGGTTCTTCTAATCATCTTCTATTTTTATCTTTTTAATCCCTTCCTTGTACTTTTTAAAAAATCATAAGTACTTTTTCTCTGAGCACTGCCTTTGGCAGTGATATGTAACAGCTTTCCTTCTCGCTATTTTTGAGATACTCGATTTAATTTATTTAAGTTTTGGTTTGTTCTTGAACCTAAAAGTTGTTTAAGACACAGGCCTTTTATTCAGTGAGTAGGGCTGTTAGTTTCCAGTTGTGTTTTAAATGTCTACTTTTGCTGTCTTATTGTAAATCAAAAATAAAATTTTAAGCCCCTCGACTATCTGAACCAACCCCTCATTTCAGCCAGGGGCGTTCCAAAGTTAACCTGAAAACTTAGTTCAGGCTGTGATGGGAGCAGGGAGCTGGATGTGCCTCATTGTTCCTCCTCCCTTTTGGAATTACTGATACAACAGACTCTTTAACTCTGATAAGTAACATTTACAATCTATTTGCTCTGAAACCTGAAACTTGAAGGCCTCATCTGTGTGATTAAAACCTTAGTATCCACAACTCCTTCTCTTGACCTAGGCGTTCCTTTCCATTGATAATAACTGTTTCAACCAATTGCCAATCAGAAAATCTCTGAATCTGCCTATGACCTGGAAGCCCCCTCCCCCTTCTCATTGACCCACCTTTCCAGACTGAACCAATGCACATCTTACGTGCACTCACTGATGCATCTCCCTTGAGTGCATAAAACCAGGCTGTGCCCCAGCCACCTTGGGTGCATGCTCTCAGGGTCTCCTGGGGCTGTGTCACAGGCCATGGTCATTCATATCTGCCTCAGAATAAATCTCTTCAAATATTTTACAGAGTTTGACTCTTTTCGTCAACAGTGTTAGCAGTGACCAGCCAGAGAGACAAGGGGAAGGAAGAAGAAATGAGTTCTCGCATAGAGCCCACCTCCTCCAGTCCCCACACGGCCAGCCCCTGCTCTGACCAGTGTCCCCAGGCGTCTGGGGTTTGGAGTGGAAGCTACCATGCCTTCTGGTTCACTATTTTCTGAGAACTCTTTAAAAAGAAAAAAAAATGACCACAATGAAACTGCTAAACCACCTGATAATTACAGCAAGAAAATCAAATCAAAGAAAATGTCAATGCACAAAATTAGGACTGGGAACGTGAGACAGACCACAGACAGAGAGCATTAAAATGCTTGATCCTCAGATCCTCAGACAATGCTTTGCACAACTCTGTGCTAATGATTTGAAAGTTAGGAGGCAATGCAGCTTTTAAGGAAAATTAAGATGGGCAGGATGGACTTGCGGATGGCCCAGTGACTGTGGATAAATTGGGAGGGCTCTGGGTGAGACTGGGGCTGAAGAGAGGTCTGCGGGTCTCACTTCCCCAGCAGGGTGTCTGCAGCCATGTCAAGAGGATGCATCCTTCCTCCATGGGACTCCGGGATTTTCTGGCTCTCGAGGGCCTGCATTTCAGAGGGCAGGCTTCTCCTGCCCTGCTGCACCCTGCTGTACCTGCACCTGCATCCCTTCCTGCAGGCCGCCCTCTCTCTCTGCACACCTCAGCTGGGAGGGAGGAGAAAGAACAGAGCGAGTGATCCCTATCTGTGGGATTTCAGGACATTGGCAAAAGCTTCCATTCCAAATAAAATATCCAGCCCCCTCTGAGTGGTATCTAACTTCCACACTTGGAGACTTTTTCTTTTGACTGAAGCCAAACCATGCTGCCACTCACTTCTCAGGGGGTGCCAGCCCTGGGAAGGGGCGTTCCTGGAAAGGTCTGCACACCGGGCTGCACACGGTGTTTCCCTCCAAGAGTGGAGAAGCGTGGGGTTTGGAGTCCTCACGCTCCAGGGTCATGGCCGCTGAGACCAGAGGAGCTGCGTTAGTCCTATCTTAATTCCATGACTTGGGCAGGATTGCACCTGCCATGTTGATCACATGCTCTGGCAAACCCCTGTGCTCTGGGTTACAGGAGGTTCTACAACAGGCAACTCTGGTCTCTGAGTTATAGGAGGTTCTACAACAGGCAACTCTGGTCTGCGTTGGCTGAGGTCAGAGCAGAGGTGCCCCAGGGCAGGGTGGGGCTGACTGGGAGGGGCACAGGGGCCTCTGTGTGGTGATGGAGTGGGGGGTTCTCCCTCCTGAGGGGTGTGGGTGACCACGTGCATACGCTTCCAAAACTCACGGAAACGCAGCGCTTACCACCTGTTCACTTTGTTGCATGTAAATTATACCAAAATAAAGGAAGCAGTGAAGGAGCAGGGAAAAGGTAGGTTTGGGATCTTCATCGCCAAGGCTGGCTTCAGGGAAACAAGCGCTGACCGAGACAGGTGGGCACTTGGTGGTAGCGAAGGTTACGAGCCATAGAGAAGCCCCAGCAAACCCTGTGCTCCGAATGACATGGAATTGGCATCTGCTGAGAGCGACAGAGCCAGAGGGAGTGCAGGGAGAGCCAGACAGACCCTTCAGAGGCCCGAAGAGTGTCGTCAGTAACACGGTTCTAACCAATACGCATCGAACGCCTTTTGAGTGTCCATGGAACAGTCACAAAAATGGATGACATATCTAGGCCCAGAGCAAACCACGAACTCCAAAGCATACCCGCAGCCAGGCGACGTTCACCAGTCACAGCGCAGTACCACTGCCGGCTGAAGTCAATACCACGAAACGGAAAACCTCACCGTCTGAACATTTTTAACTCTCTAACATAACTATTAAGCCAAAAGAAAATAAAGTTCTCTTTACAGAATATCCAGAAAACAATGAAGAAGAAAATCCATTGTTCAGGAAAATATCTCCGAAGTTTGAAATTGAGGAAAATCAGTGGTGGAGTGATTTTAACATCACAGCAGAGCACTCGCCCCTCCCTCGGAAAATGCGGCCTCGCTGCCTTCCTGGTCATGGCCCTCAAGGCTGCCGTACTACAGCCCCGTGAAGCTGGAGGGCGTCTTACAGAAAGATGATAATGGGGACATTTTTTTAGCTTAGTAGAGAAGATAACCCTAGAGGTGACACTTTTTGTAGGACATGAACCAGGTTTGGACCTAACTTATCTAATGATCTCATAACCCCAAAATAAAATTCTAAGCCCCCCAGTTGACTGAGTGGACTCCCTCTGGGCCAAGGGGACCCCAGGAAACCTGAGAAACTGGATTACTGATGGGAAGGGAGGCTGGGCTCCCCCTCCCTGTTGGAGTTTAGGCACAGCTGACCAGCATTTACACTAAAGTAGAGCTCATAAGACTGACAGACGTTTTGTGGCAATTAGATACCAAATGCCAACCTGACTCTGGCATAGCATCGCATGACAGCAGATAGCGGACCCTAAAGAAAATCACAATATTTTACTCCCAAATACGCGTCTTTGACATGTTTTGAAACGGTTGGGCGAAGTGCGCTCTTGTAGGGAAAATGGTGTCTAGAGAGAGGGGTCCCCCCTTACCAGGTCCTTTCCTGACCCAGGAGAGATTTACATAAGAGATTTCTGGCACCTTTTAAGGTCCAGAAAGAGACGTTTATCATCTATTCTCTCTTAAGCTACTTCATGTATGAAACAAGAACGACCTTGACTTCCACAACCTCTGATCTTAAGCATTTCTTTCTGCTGACTTCAACTGTAAGGAAAGCTTAACATTTTCAACCAATTGCCAATCATAAAATCTTGGAATCCACTAAGCCCTGAAAGTCCCCGTGCTGCCTGGCTTCAAGATGTCTCACCTTTCCAGGCTGAACCAATGTACAACTCAGATGTATTGATTTGCCTGTAACTTCTGTCTCCCTAAAATATGTAAAAGCAAACTGTAACCCAGCCACCTTGGGCACACACTTTCGGGAACTCTTGAAACTGTACCCTGGTCCATGGCCACTCGTATTTGGCTCAGAAGAAACTTCTTTAAATATTTTAGAGTTTGGCCTTCCTCATCAACAATCTCTCTCCCATTTAATTTCAATTCCTCAAATACTCTGCGAAGTCATGCTGTCTTTCTGTCCGTTACCTTATTCATGAGTTAAAGAGAACTTTGCCACATAGACCAGATATTTGTATAAAAAAGAGTTTTAACAGTTTGAGAATTGAGCTTTTACAAGACATGTCAGAAATTATTAGGCACAGCCAAGAGTGCTCAGATAGAAACTCATAGTCTCACATGCTTATCAGTTAACAAGAAAACACGAAAATAGGTAAATTAAACATTCAATTCAAGAACTGCAAAACACAGCTAAGTGAGGCAGACAGAAGGACTTTGTAAACCAAAAGTAAAATTCTAAGCCCTGACCATCTGAATGGACTCTGCCTCTCAGTCAAGGGCATTCCAAAGTTAACCTGAAAACCTAGTTCAGGCCACGATGGGAAGGGGGAGCTTGACGTGTCTCATTATCCCTCCTCCCTTTTGGAATTACTGAGAGAACAGACTCTTTAACTGTGATAAGAAACATTTATGATCTAATCTCTCTGAAGCCTGTTACCTGGAAGCTTCACCTTTGTGATGAAACCTTGGTCTCCACAACCTCTTATCTTAACCTGGACATTTCTTTCTAAGTCTTTTTTTTTTTTTTTTTTTTT
>NC_045442.1:990242-1004300 GCF_002776525.5 Piliocolobus tephrosceles
TTTCTAAGTCTTTTTTTTTTTTTTTTTTTTGAGACGGAGTCTCGCTCTGCCGCCCAGGCTGGAGTGCAGTGGCCGGATCTCAGCTCACTGCAAGCTCCGCCTCTTGGGTTTACGCCATTCTCCTGCCTCAGCCTCCCAAGTAGCTGGGACTACAGGCGCCCGGCACGTCGCCCGGCTAGTTTTTTGTATTTTTTAGTAGAGACGGGGTTTCACCATGTTAGCCAGGATGGTCTCGATCTCCTGACCTCGTGATCCGCCCGTCTCGGCCTCCGAAAGTGCTGGGATTACAGGCTTGAGCCACCGCGCCCGGCCTCTTTCTAAGTCTTTAGACAATAACTTGACTCAACCAATTGCCAATCATTGAATCTACCTATGACCTGGAAGCCCCCTACTTCCAGTTGTCCCCGCTTTCCAGAAGCAGACAATGTACGTCTTACATGTGTTGACTGATGTCTCACGTCTCCCTTAAAGATATAAAACCAAGCAACCAAGCGTGGCCCGACCACCACGTGTTCTCAGGAACTCCTGAAGGCTCTGTCACGGGGCCATTGGCCACTCATATTTGGATCAGAATAAATCTCTTTAAATATTTTACAGAGTTTGATTATTTTCATCAATAACTTTCTAAGGAGTAAAGAAGAAATTAATGGTTTGAAAAGCAGGAAATGATAGGATCAGTTAAGAGGCACCAAAGCTGGTTCTTTTAAAAAAGGAAAACAATAAAATACAGAAACCATCAACAAACCTAACAAAAAAAATACATAAAATCAGAAGTAAGCATCAGAAAATAGCCCAGATGCAGAGTGAATGAAAAACAACTATGATAAGACTACTTTGTTCAACACTATGCATATTGAAATCTGGATGAAATGAATGCTTTGTAAGGAAAATATTAGCAAACTGATTTTGGAGGAGCCAATTACCACAGGAGAAGTAGACGCTGCTGTTAAGACAGCCACGCCAGTCACCCACCCACGCTCACGTCGGAGGAAGGAGCCACGCCAGTCACCCACACACGCTCATGTTGGAGGAAAACTTGTCCTCTGTCTTCTCAGGTTCTCTATTGGGGGCCTGCAAATATTATAAAACAAAAGACGGATTAGCAAAAGACAAAGTTGATTCACATGTACACTCAGGAAGAAGGTGACTCAAAGAAGCAGCTAGAATTTGGGGCTGAGAAACCATCTTATCAAGAGGAAGGCAGTAGGACCCTGAGGGCCAGCATGTGGTGGGAAATGGGTGAGAGAGACACAGGAAGCTAACGCAGGGAAAGGTCTGTGTGTGCCATTTCTCATCCCAGTGCTGACTTCTCATCTCCAGCGACTGGAGTTTCTCTGTCTCTTGGTACCAGAAGCCTCCTTTCAAGGGGCTGTGACGGCTGAGTCCTTCTGGAAGGCTCTGCTTTTAGGCAGATAAGGCTGCTGTGGAGAAAGTCTCCTCCTGCACTGTGGATCCCCAAACGCCATCGGCTCAAAATGATCCTTACACCACAAAGTGTGAGCTGGATCCCTTCACACACCTGCACATATACACATGCATGTGCTTACACATATGTACACATGCACACCCAAATACACATGTACATATGTGTGGTTACATGCACACACACACTTGTACACATATACATATACACACACATGCACACATGCACCTACACACATGCACATAGATATACACACAGTGCACGTATACACATATACATCCATATCCACACAAATGCACACATGAACGTGCTTACATACGGGTACACATGCTCACACATATACACGTGTCTCCATCTACACATATACATCCACATGAACACTCATGCACACATATGCTTACACATATCCATGTGTACACACATGACACATGCACACACATACACACATGACCACACAACATGCATGCATACATGTACTTACACACATTTACACATGCACCCATAAACATCCACATGAAGACAACATACATATATACCTGCTCACACATTCATATACACACACGTGCTTTACACATATATGTAGCATGTGCATACACAAATAAACATACCCACACACACATACACACACACACACACGTTCCAAATGAGAAAGAAAAGTCCACCTTACAAGTTCTCGCAAACCTTAAGGAACATGTCATTACAATGCTATGAACCAGTCCAGGAGCATGGAAGGAAAGATCAAGCTTCCATATTCTTTGTTTGAAAAGAATCACAGAATCATTTTTCTTATCAATATTGAGGCACATATTCTTAGTATTAGCAAACAGACGCACAGAGAAGGCAAGCGAGTGAGAAAGTCCACAGCGGCTGGATCAGAAGACACACGGTCTTACGCCAGTTCTCTTTAAATCAACCTGTACCAGAGAAAATGCCAACAGTGTGCTTTTGGCTGTGTTTTGTGTTTATTTTTTAAACTAGACCAGATGTTTCAGCATTTACATCAAAATAAACATGCAAATACAGTCTTACAAAACGTTGAAGAGAGAGGCCTCAGAGAAGAGAGTGCTGCCTCTGTTCAAGCACACAGTGAGCTGCAGCAGCCTCCGCAGTGGGGCCTGCTGGACCCGGAGTTCAGAACGAGGCTCTGCTCTAATGACACAGGAAGACTCAAAAATATCTTCGAGTGAATGGATGGATAGTTAGCTGGAAACCATGATGCTAAACAGGGTATGATGCAACTGCCATTTCTGTGAACCAAAAAAGAATATACACGTACATATCACCTGTGCACAGTGTCTGCAGAAGGCAGAGGGAAGGCAGAGGGAAGGCAGGTAGAAGCATTAATTAAGAGCTGCAGATTCATCAAATAAAAATGTGGAAGCCCAGGTTAGGTGCTGGGATGCAGCAATGCTGGGTTTCTGGGATCTTGGGATGCTGGGGGTGCCGGGGGTGCCAGGGGTGGTGGGATGCTGGGATGCTGAGATGCTGGGGTGCTGGGATCCTGGGATCCTGAGTGCTGGGTGCAGGGCTGTTGGGGATGACAGCCTGGGGTGCTGAGTGCTGGGCTGTTGGGGATGACGGCGGATGTTCTCTCCGTCTTTTCAGGGCATGTGCACACCACCCTCTGGCATCATCCTGGAAACTGCGGGAACTTGGCTGCCAGGTGGCTGATATGCTCCACGTTCGGGGCTGTCCCATCGGGAAAGGTGCCTGTGGGGGTGAGGAGACCCTCTTCTGATCCTCCTGCTTTCCTGGGGGGTGAAGCTGCTTTCCCTGAAAACATCAGGCCCCGCCCCCCCAGCTGCTGGACCCCACAGTGTGGTCTTTGTCCCCCAGGGGCTGTGCTTTCTGCCCCTTTTGTTCTCTGCGGATCTCCAGAGCCTGGCCCTGCACAGGTCGTCGTTGATGTCTGTGGATTAGAGATCTGTTCCCCTGTGCCTCCACAGGGGAAGGCCACACGTGCACACACATGCACACTCACACACACAGGGTCACACACACGATCATGCTTACATGTCACACACTATGCACATGCACTCTTGTGTACACATGGCACACACCCGAGCCCAGCCACACATTCACACCCACTCCCCCTCCTGCTGACACTCTCACAGTCACACACATGCACCCACCACTCCCTCCCCTAGTGGGCTCTGGGGTTCCACCAACCGTAGCTGGATGGCCACCCCGTGGCCTTCACCACTGCGTGGCCCAACACACAGAGGTGTATTGGGGATCAGCTCTTCCTGGTTCCCTGGGCAACATTATCCCGCAGGCCCAGGCTGTCGGCCCTCACACATGGGGATCCCAGCCCAGCCCCCTTTCCCAGACTCCACATTCGGATTCTCAAGCCGTGGGCAAAGTAGCCGTGCCAGCACTGACTGGCCCCAAAGTGAAACCGATGCCGCAAAGCACTGCTGGGCCAGACGCCAGCCAGGCAGAGTGAGGACAGCACAGGCCCCTGGGACAGCGGTGCAGGTCGGCTTCCAGCTGACTTTGGGGTCCCCAGGACCCCACCTTTCCGGAGGGGTCACCAAGCCAAGGCTGGGCTCCACCTGGCCATTGTGAGATGTGTAGGTTTGTGAGCCGGTGCTGCCCCTTGGGCAGTTTAAACAGCGGTGGTGGGAGGATGTGCAAATACCCCCAACCAGGGGCTTCATTTGCGCACTTCCCTAGAGAGGCTGCTTGCCAGCACCCGGCTACCAGGGACCCTCCATGCCTCCCTAACTCCACCCACCCCCTTCTCTAGCTCCCCTAGGGGAGGGTGGACCTTGCTCCTCTGGGCAGAGGCGGGGAGAGCCGGGACCTCGCACATCATCACGTCCCTCCTGCCCCCGGCTTCTGCTTGCCTGTCCCCAGGAGCTGGGATTCCAGGCCGATTTCAACTAAGTTCTCTTTTAAGTGCATACACACCAGTGGGATTTGATTACTGCTCTGTCTTTAATTTCTGTTCTGCTCATTCTGCTCATGTATATATTCCGAGATGTTTTAAACAACAATTCAACCATCTTCCTGGCTTTCACTGGTGAAATTACAAATGTTCAGAATTCTCACCACCTTCTGGTTAAGCAAGTGTCGTGCGTTGAACTGTGTCCCCCTGAAACTCTCATGCTAGAGTCCTAGTCTCACAACCTCAGGATGTGACTTTATTTAGAGACAGGGTCTTCACGGAGGTGATCTGTTTAACAGGAGGTCCCAGGGTGGGCCCTACACCCCATGGCTGGTGTCCATACAAGATGGGCACATTTGGACACCGAGAAACAGACGACGACCACATACGGCCATGCGGGGTGCCTTCCGAGGAACCAGCTCCAGCGGCACCTTCATCTCGGCCTTCTCGCCTCCTTTCCTGCTGTTTAAGCCGCCTGAGAGAGTGCCCCGTGATGGCAACGCCAGTGGGCGCATATACAGCAGGCATCTGGGGTCCAGCCTGGGAACCCAGACACAGACACTGTCTCTACCTGGCAAGATGTGGCAACAATACGTGAAATGAATAGATTCGGTCTCTGCTCCCGAGACCCAGCACAGGGCTCCAAAAACCCTCGGAATTTCCTGGGTGATGGCAGCAGATTCTTTTGTTCAAATGAGGTGAGGCTTGGTGGCTCCTGGAGGGGGGCCGGTCACCAGAGAGACCAGCCAGGATTAGCACCTGCAACTCTCAACCCTGCACCCACCCTCCTCCAGGCATCATCCACCATGATCTGATGGAGTCTCCATAAGAATGCCTGGACTACGGGTACGTAGCAGTGCCAGATTGCTGCACACATCCACGTGCCAGGAGGGTGGTGCCCCTCACTCCACGGGGACAGAAGCTCCTGTGCTGGGGACCCTTTCGTACCCTGCCCTGTGCCTTGATCCACCTAGCTGCCCATCTGCGGCCTTTCTCATCTCCTTTTCCTGCATTCTGCGATAATTTTGTGCTACACTCTTGATATTTAAGGCTAATGTGTAACTAGAAAACTGAGTTTTAATATGTAATGCCCTTGGATTTGGGAAATCTCTTACTACATTATGTTTGGAGATACTTTCTCTGCGGGGATAAATATTTTATCGAGGCTGTTACCCATGTGTGGAGTGTCTTTACCAACAAAGGCCCATTTGAGAACTATCTTTGGGAAGGAATATGGTCGTTTAGCAGGGATCTGAGGATGCCAACTTCAAGACGGGGTGGGGTTCCAGGAGCCTGAGAAACATGATGTTCAGGTTTCAAAACTATGTCAAGGCAGCTTATTTGATCCCATGTAGGTATGGTGGCCCTCTCCCGGGTGGAATTCCACTCTCCCAGGTGGGCCTCTCCCCGGGGTCCTCTGCCAGGTGGGCCTCCCCTAGAGCTCCTGGAGCGCGCCCACCCCAGGGTGGGTCCTGGGCCCTCCCTGCCCCAGGCCGACCCAAGTCCCTCAGCGGCTCGGGCTTCCCTGCACTCGGGCTGCGCGCCCCGTCCAGTCTCCAATTCGGTCCCCGGCTGGGAGGGAGGTGGGGAGCCCCGCCGGGCCGGTGGCCGCGCCGCTCCCCGCTCCCTGGGGGCCGGGCTCTGCGTCTGCTCGTCCCGCCCCGCTCCGCTGCCAGGCCTCAGCTCGCCCCCAGGGCGACCCCTCCACGCCCGCAGCCCGCATGTTCTCTGCGCGACTTTCTGTGCCCGCTGCACTTCCAGGACCGCGGCAGGCGCAAATCACCGCCTGTTAAAGTAATGACGGAATGAGGGAGGGAGGGAGGGAGAAAAGAGAGGGGAGGGGAGGGGAGGGGGAGGGGGGGGGGGGGGAGGGGAGGGGGAAGGGAGGGGGAAGGGGGGGGGAAGGGGAGGGGGAAGGGGGAAGAAAGAGAACGAACGAGCGGAGGCGCGCAGGCGCGAAGGACGCAGTCAGAAGTTCCCGGGGAAGGCGGAGGGTGAGCCCGGTGTCAGGACCACAACCCGGGCACACAGGAGCCCTGAGCGGGGAGACGAGGCCGGCGCGGACCCCCTGGCGCCCCCCAACGCCGCCCTCCCCGGCGCCTTCCCTCCCTTTCTTCTTCCCGCCACTCGCCGGGGGTCGCTGCCCGGGTGTCCTCGCTCCGCGGAGCTGGCGGTGGAGCGGGCGGGCGCGCGCGCGGCGTGGTTCGCCTTCCCCGAAGTGTGGCCCCGCCGCCGCCCCGTAGCCCGCGCGTCCGCGTCCCTTTCGGTCTCCAGGCAACCGTGGCGGGTCCTCGCGGCGGGAGAACCCAACCGACCCTAGGCGGCGGGACGCACCGCGGACCCCAGAAAGGGCGGACGAGCCGGGCGCCGGCGTCATGGACCTGGTCATCACGCAGGAGCTGGCCCGCGCCGAGAGCCAGCAAGGTGACCCCAGACCCGCCGCGACCCCCGCCCCGGGGAGGCCCCAAACCCGCCACGACCCCCGCCCCGGGGAGGCCCCGGACCCTCTCATCCCAGCCCGCCAGATGGGTGACCCCTCGAGGGCCACAGCCGGAGCCTCCCACCTCCCGATTGTCTGACCAGGCAAACATACAGGAAGGTGCCCACAGCGCTGCTCCCTGGCGGCGACTGGTGCTGTGGCCGGGGCCTGAGGCGGCTGCCTGGGGCCTTGGGGATCGCGTTCTCCGGCTCACTTCTCCCAGCCCAGTGACCAAACCTTCCTCGACCACCTGTTTGGGACAGATGCTGCATCCTTGAAGAAGGCCTACGAGTTGATCAAATCGGCCAACCTAGGGAAATCGGAGTTTGACCCCTCAGAGAGCTTCAGCCCAGACCTGTTTGTTCTGTGTGCAGAGCAGGCCCTCAAGGTAACTAGTTCCCGGGATCCTCGGTCAGGGCAGCTTTGACAGGGAGAGGGAGGGCCTCTGGGTGTCTAGTGGATGCAGAGTGGGGCTGGGGAGAGGCAGCTCCTGGCCAGGCAGTCAAGGGGCCAGGATGGAGGGTGGGGGCTGCAAACAGGCTGCACCTGTGCTTGGGGCCTGTTCTGAAAGCGGCCCCATGTGTTTCTAGGCAGGGAGGCCACCGCCTCCAGGTCTGTGGTCTTCCGTGGTGGTGTTCTTTTGCAGATGGGGCAGCCAGAGGTGAGCGAGGACTGCATCCAAATGTACTTCAAGGTGAAGGCGCCCATCACTCAGTTTCTGGGCCGAGCGCACCTGTGCAGGGCCCAGATGTGTGCCCCGAAGTCGGCAGAAAACCTGGTGAGAGGTGTCCTGTGCCCCTTCTCCAGAACAGTGCCAGCCTAGACCAGGCTTTAAATCGTTCTTAGGGTAGTAGAGTGAAGGAATTAATTTCCAGAGTGACACGAAGCTTGCACCATTTCCCGTTCATGCTTTTTGCTCAAGTAGTGGTATCTGACACACAGGAGCCCTGGATCTTTGCCTCGTAGCAGCGTGGTCTCTGTGGCATCTGCCCCGAGTGGGCAGAGGGGAGCTGGGGTGGGGTGGGCGTGCTGGAGCACAGGCACTGCGGTTTCTGATGCCTTGCTGTGTCTGTGGGACGGGAACCCGGGTGCAGGTCCACGACATCGCCACGACACTCAGGCTGTCTGCCACCCTGTCACCTGTGGATACACGGGGGGTCTGCAGACAGGACAATGAGCAGGGGTCAGTGTTTCAGTCTAATTGTGCTTCTTTATGTTGCCTTAGGAGGAATTTGAAAATTGTGTGACTCAGTACATGAAGGCCATAAACTTTGCCAAAGGAGAACCAAGGTAGGCGAAACGGAAGTGGTCTTTTCTCATTGACCGGGTGAAAGACTTCAGAGCCAGAACTTACCAAGTGGGTGTATTTATTTGAACTGTGGGTTTTCCCCTCGTGTGTGGTTTGTGATTTTCACGCACGTGTGATCACTGCCTCATCTTGTTAGTGTGTGGACTAAGCCATTCATGCGGAATTCCGAGTCACAGCCTCTTCTGCACTCGGCGGTTTTTGTGATTTTAGATGGCTGGGAAGAGTCTGTTTTCTGCGGGACGTGGTGGTTCACGCCTGTAATCCCAGCTACTGGGGAGGCTGAGGCGGGAGAATCACTTGAACTCGGGAGGCAGAGGTTGCATTGAGCCCAGATCACGCCACTGCACTCCAGCCTGGATGACAGAGCGAGACTCCGTCTCAAGAAAAAAAAAAAAAAAAAACAAAAAAAAAAAAGAAGGAGAATCTGTTTTCTCCAGGGCCTCCCTTGGTGTACCCCCAGGGCGCCCGGCTCCTTCCCCAAGGTTCCTTCTTCGGCCTGGCGTGCCTTTGCTGCCCCCTAGCGGACGACTTGGCCAAGGCTGCTGTCCCTGTGGAGGCGACTCCAGCATAACTTTCTACAAAATCAGTGCTTTCTGCACAAAAACAAATATCATGCTTGAAACTGTTAAGCTTGCACGAAACTCATATCCTATGCAAATCAGTTTTGTGCAAGTTTGGAAGTTTCAAGCATATTTGTTTGAATATATATCATATACTTGAATAGGATACAATGTTTGGAGATTTAAATAGAAGCTCTGGGTTCCCTGGTCCGTTCTACCCACATCCGCCTGCTTGTCTGCTGGTGGCCCTCTCTGGTCACACTCTGTTGCAAGTGCTGGGGATGTAGGGCCCAGCCCAAGAGATCCTCCCTGCATGGGGATGGGGACGGGGAGGCCCCATCTCAAGCCACAGATTCTGAAGACAAGGGGTGTTTCCGAGGGAGGTGTGACACGGGAGTGGTGGGTACCACGGGAAGGAGGCTGCTCTGCTCCAGGACCCTTGGGGGCACCGTGGACGGACCATGTGGTGACAGAGCCTTGCCAGAGGTCAGGATCATCTTTGGGAAAGGGCCAGGTTGTGTGGAGAGAGAGGGCAGCACTGGCTTGTCCAGGGCAGTGGCAGTGGGACAGGAGACTGAGCCCGACCACGGGCACGTGGAGGCCACAGTGGGGATCTGCGGAGAGCCACTTACAGGGAGGAGATGGGTTCCTTTCGAGGTGCGGCATCCACGGAGAAGAAGCAGGCCGCTGGAGTCCCATGGCGACCCCTCTGACTCAGGCAGGCGTGACCGTCTGGTCAGGACACCCCGCACCTCCGCTCCTCTCCTGAAAACCTGGAAACAAGATGAGTCCTGTCCCAGGGTCACATGGTGGCTCTGAGTAAACTCAGAGGAGTGGGCTTGCCACAGCCACCCTGGCGTCCTCCTCCCGCTTGGGCATTGAGCAGTGCTGGTCCACCTGGTGGCCAGCCCAGGACCACCAGGCACGGAGGCCCTACAGGGCAGAGCTGGCCTGCCCTGCTGTGGAGTGGTCCTAGAGTGAGAAAGGCAGATGGGCCCGGATTCCCTTACTTCAGTCCCTGCAATGGCTCCCTGCTGCCCAGGGAGAGGCCCAGACCCCTGAGAGGGGTCTCTGTTTAGTCTTCCAGTCCACCCTCCTCCACTTCACACTCTGTGCTGGCAGTCAGGAACTTTGTTTCGCAAAGGTTCCTCCCTTCTCTTCCATCTGCCTGACCTTCTTTTCCTCTACTACTGTCTTGGCTGCCTCCTGACATCTTTCAGGTCACGGCAGGCATGTAACCTCCTCCAGGAAGCCTTCCTTGATTCCCTCTGTCCTTGCCCATTCTTGTCTATCCGTTGAGAGCCGGGGGAGGCCTTGGTCAGTGGTGTGTTTTCATGGGAGGGGGGCTGATGAGTTTGTGGAATGATTGATGAAGGAGGCCCTGGTCTGGACTTGGGAGCCCGTGGCCAGGTCATCACAGCTGGGCCTGCACTAGAGCCATGGCATGTTGGACGCAGAGCCGCCCAAGGCTGTCCCAGGGAAGCCTCTGCATCCTGGTGCTCCTGCAGGCCGGGCCAAAGCGTCTCAGATGGGGCTGCTGCCGTCTGCTGGGAGAGGACCTGAGGCCCCTCCTGGGAGGGGCTCCGGAGACACAGTGGCCCCTTGGTTTTGCAGCTTGCGCTGGCCAGGCTTTGACCATGTTCTCCACGTCCTCTGCTTGTGCCGTAGGTATTACTTTTTGGTGTACAATGCATCAGTCCTCTACTGGCAGATGGTGAGGCCATTCCTCGAGCCTGGATATCGCCACCATCTGATCCCCAGCCTTTCCCAAATTGTAAACGTGCTGAGTCAGACCGAGGAGGAAGACAAGGAGTGGCACGCCGAGCTGATGCTGTGAGTTGAGCTCGCTGTGCCCTCCGTGACCTCCCAGTGGGCAGTGGGCAGCCCTCTGACTGTGAGGCCACCACCCCTTCTCCCGGCGGGGCAGATGGGAGTTCCACATCATTGGGGCACACTCCATGTGCGACTCTGAGGCCACGACCCCTTCTCCCGGCAGGGCGGGTGGGAGTTCCACATCACTGGGGCACGCTCCATGTGCCTTTCTCCACAGTCACACGTTTCTGTGTGTCTTGTCTGAAGGTTGTTTCCAAAATCTGTAGATAACGTTTGCCGTGCCCTGGTTATGAGGTTATGACAACAGAACAAGATACTGTGTTTAGACTCACGACAAAGCAGATGTGACCCTGCGCCACCCAGCCTGGCTCCCGATTTTAAAATCTTAGCTCTTAAAATATTAATGCAGTAGGTGTTTTAACAGCAGAAAACTAAGCAGAGTCAGCACATCCAGAGCCCAGGCGGCCCTGCGAGGAAGCTGGGGCAGTACGGGGCAGGCCGGCCTTGCCTGGCCTTAGCCCTGAGGGGTCACTGCAGACTGTCACCAATGCCTCGGTCACTGTGCCGGGTGGCGGAAAGGAAATGGGCCCGAGTGTCTGTGGAGCTCTCTGTGCAGGCCGGGGACGGGTAGATGTCCCCAGTGAGGATCCCAGCTGTGCCAGCTCCAGAGTGGCCCTCCTGGACCCCGAACCCAGAGCCTGCAGTATGGGTTACCTGCTGTATGGCCTTTTGGGGAACCTTTGAAGAATATCAGTACAGGTCTTTCATTTCAAAATGCCCCGACGCTAGCGGTAATGAGCTGTCTGGCGCCTGCTGGCCCTTGCCGGTGAGCCACACGGCCTGGTTCTGGCTGAAGAAGCTGACCGCGGGGTAGCTTTTAAAGTTTGTGAAACACAAAATATATAATGGTTTAATAGCCTGGTTATCAGAGAGGAGAAAACAGTTTCAGCCAGGTTGACCAGTGGCGTGTTTCTGTTATCTAGGGAACTTCTGGAGTGTTATCTGCAAGCTGGAAGAAAGGAGGAGGCTGCCAGGTTCTGCTCCACTGCAGCTCCGTTCATCAAGTCTCACGTACCGCAGAAATACCGGCAGATGTTCTCCGTTATGGTAAATCAGCGTATTAGAAATAGAGACATAAGAAGTACTTTTCTTAAAAGTCATTGTTGAGAAAACTGCATAGAAATTACATAAGTTTGCTGAGAGATATAAAAATATATATGCATAGATACATGAACAAAAATATATAAACATATTGAAAAGAGATAGCAGTTCATCCAATGTATAGAACTGTGACATTCTGAAAGCAAAACAGGGTCTTTTGCCCTTATCGTCGCTCTTTGAATTTTTCCTTTGTAATAGCTTTGAATTTTTTTGAAGTTAATAGAAAATTCACAAAGATACAAGTAATTACTACTAGAATATGTACCCAAAGCATTCATCAGAGATTCATTTTGACATATGGGGAATCAGCTTAAGTTGTATCTGAAACACTAGACACAAACTTTAATTAATGAGAAAATTAAATCTAGACACAAAATCTGAACCTCTACCTAATTGTTTGAATCCAGATTAATAATCTCTTCCATTTTATGACAGGTTCGTCATGAATTAATGGACGAACTTCAGTTAAAGGAAGAAAAGAAAAATTCCATTAGCCTGTCAGTCACTTTCTATATTAATATGCTAAAAGCGTAAGTCATTTTGGGAGGGAGAGCAAATAATGAGCTTCACAAGTGCTGGGCTTGGGAGAGCTCTGTCCTCTCCATGGGGGGAGGTCCTGTGTCCAGAGGCCTGTGAGTCTGGAGTTGCAGGGAGTGGAGCTGGAGAGTGGGAGCCTGGGACGCCTCAGGGTGTGGGGATCCGAAGGCCACCCCCAATCCATGGCCCTGCCTCCCTCCCAGCACGGAGGAGAGGCCAGTGAGGCCATGGAAGGGAGAGGGCGGCTTTAAGCCAAGTGCAGAAAGAGCTTGTAGGAGGAGATCACGGTGTGTTTGGATGCTTAGGTCTGTGAGGAGATCACGGTGTATTTGGGGCCTGAGGGGAGTGAGGAGATCGCCGTGTGTGTGTGCCCAGGGGAGTGGGGAGATCATGGTGTGTTTGGGGCCTGAGAGGAGTGAGGAGATCACGGTGTGTTTGGGGCCTGAGAGCTGTGAGGAGATCACGGTGTGTTTGAGTGCGGAGGGGAGTGAGGACATCACAGTGTGTTTGAATGCTGAGGGCTGTGAGGAGATCACAGTGTATTTGGATGCCGAGGGGCGTGAGGAGATTTGGGTGCTGAGGTTGGTGAGGCGATCTGAGATTTTGTGTCCTATGGGCAGCATCCCTGTGAGAGAGCAATGCTGATCCAGGTCCCATCACCGTTGAGCAGAGAGAGTGCCCCACATTTCCCGTGTTCGGCTCCTATGTCGGATGCTGGCTCTGGCAAGGGCTCTGGGCATGTCTTGTCTGAGTGTTTCTATTCCAGCCTTGTAGGAACCCAGGCATCATAGAGGGAAGGAGGACCAGAAAGGGTGAAAAGTCATCTCAGGAATTTGAGGAAAGAAAGCAGGAGGGGTTATTTTCAGTCTCCTCTTCAGTGGGAAACACAGTTTCATACACGCAGAGTCTCTCTTCGGATAATTTGAATAAATCTGACAAGATCTTGTGGTGAATGACTCTCTGAATTATTTCTAGAAAAGCAGAGCGAAATGATTTGCCAGGCGACGTCAGTGTCATTCTGAGGAAGGCCTATAGACACTTAGGTCATTACAACCACCAGCGCTTTCCTTCCATCAGAGAAGAAAAGTAAGTGTTTGTCTTTTTCCAATATCACTTCTTCATAATCATTGTACAAAATTTAGCAGGCTCTGAAAAATGTGAAAAGATATAAAACAAGCAACTAGAACCACCTTTGCAAAAGCCAGCCATCGTGGAGGTTTTAGTAAGTTCCTCTCTGGTCTTTTGTGGCCTGAGATTTGTACTGTTTTGCGAACACTTTGACACCCTACTTTTGAACAGGAATTTAGTTTGTAGGTGTATGGATGGTCAGGCCACTGCGGCACCTCTCACTGTTCTGGTGGTTGCATGGCGTTTCGTGGGTGGGAGAACAGGTTTCTCTGGAGCCTTTTTCAGGCTGGTTTGTTTGGCTTCTGTGCTTTCTCGAATCCTCCAGGCACTGTTGAGAGTTTGGGAGAAGTCCTGGGCTGGTATCCTGGAAGCAGGAAGCTGAGCCTGAGATTTTCGGAAGCACATGGAAAACGCTGGCTGGTTTTGCGTTCGTGGGCACAGGGTGGGTCGGGGGGTCGGTCCCCTGCTCGCCGGAGCAACTTTGCGCCTCCGTGATAGCACTGTGTGTTGTTAAGAGAACGGGAAACAAGTAAAGCTTGTTGATACAGGAGCTGAAATTGTCTGTTCGGTTTTCTGGTGGCCACGTGGGACCCTAACAGAGAAGGTGTATTAGTTATCTGCAGCCGCATAACAAATACCCACAGACTTAGCAGCTTGAAACAACACAGGTCCATGACCTCGCCATGCCTGCGGGACGGGAACCCGGGCACAGGTCCATACCCTGGCCGTGCCTGTGGG
>NC_045442.1:1004310-1004849 GCF_002776525.5 Piliocolobus tephrosceles
ACCCTGGCCGTGCCTGTGGGACGGGAACCCGGGCACAGGTCCATACCGTTGCCATGCCTGCGGGACGGGAACCTGGGCACAGGTCCATGACGTCACCGTGCCTGCGGGATGGGAACTCAGGCGGGGGTCCATACCCTTGCCATGCCTGCAGGACGGGAACCCGGGCACAGGTCCATGACCTCACAATGTCTGCGGGATGGGAACTCGGGCGCGGGTCCATGACCTCGCCATGCCTATGGGACGGGAACCCAGGTGCTGGTCCGTGACCTCATGTGTCTGAGGGACGGGAACCTGAGTGCAGGTCCATGACCTCACCGTGTCTGCGGGACAAGAGCTGGGGCACAGATCCATGACCTTGCCGTGCCTGTGGGACAGGAACCTGGGCATAGAAACAGCCACAGTGTTGAGTGGTCTGGGGTCTCTTCTCAAGGCTGGACTGGGGAAGGGGCTCCCCAAGATCACGGGGTGTTGGGAGGACTCGGTTCCTGTGGATCCAGGCTCGGTCCTGGCGGGGCAGCTCGCTTTATCAGTGCCAGCGA
>NC_045442.1:1004859-1009119 GCF_002776525.5 Piliocolobus tephrosceles
TTATCAGTGCCAGCGAGGGGTCCAGGCTCGGTCCTGGTGGGGCAGCTTGCTTTAACAGTGCCAGCGAGGGGCGCCAGACGCCAGCTCATTCGTGGTCTCATCAGGGAGGTGGCACCCGCCCAACATTGAGGTCTCCGCTGCTCAGCTGCAGGCTCCTCGAGGGAGGGGCCCCAGGACCGCGGGGTGGCTGGAGGAGCACAGGGCCAGCCCGCTGGTGGGTCTGTTTTCGGGAGGAGTGTGAGTGCATGTGTACATGGGGACGTGTGTGGATACGTTGTTCCAGAAGGAGTTTACATCTTCCATCAGACCCTCCAAGTGGTGCTGACTGAAGTCCGGCCGAGCGTGGCCATGGCCCTGGCCAAGTGTCCCCTTCTGTGGCCAGGCGCTCCGACGAGAGGTCTCAGGACCAGTGTAAATAGCCCTGTTCCGAGGTCTGTCCACAGGCGACATTGTCACCACTTTTACAGATTCTCTCTTCCTGACCTGCCCAGCAGGCCTGTGTGCTGGAGCTCAGGTAGGACGGAGAGGCCAGTGTTGCAATGCCAGGCCTGCCAGGACCCGAGAGGGCCCAACAGCAGAGCAGGGGGAGGAGGAGGTGGGCAGGGACGAGGGGCAGAGAAGCATCTGCACCCCACCCAAAGCCTCCTGCCCACAGCCACCCAGGGATGCAGGGAGGATGGTCTCACCACACTGAGGGCCGAGTTGGGTCACTGCCTGCAGCTGCCAACGTATTCCCGGGAAGACGTGATTACTCCCCAGGAGACGGCAGGAGACTTGTAGACCTGCTCCCCGGGGACATTTGGCAATGTCTGGAGACACTGTGGGCGGCTGCAGGGACATCAGTGGACAGGCTCCTCCCGGAAGAGAGGCGTCCCGGCGGGAAACCCTGGCCTAATCTCCACCCCAGGAGCATGAACCTCATCCCTGCAGCTCAACAGGAAGCCTTAGAGGGGAGAGCCGAGTGCACCCTCTGTTCTTTCTTGTAGTTGTCTGGAGCGTTGTGGGTCCTTACCCGTGGATACAAAGTTTAGCCTCAGCCTATTGATTTCTATGCAGACCCTGATTGGTGACTGCAGGTGCGGTTGGCGGTGCCCCTACAGGCTTGTCACATGGTAGGAAGGCCCAGGCTCTATGTGCGGAGGACGAAACCCCAGGATCTGTGTGCAGAGGAAGAAGGCTCAGGTTCTGTGTGTGGAGAGTGGGGAGGCCCAGGCTCTGTGTGGGGAGAGTGGGGAGGCCCAGGCTCTGTGTGGGGAGGCCCAGGCTCTGTATGGGGAGGAGAAAGGCCCAGGCTCTGTGTGGGGAGTGTGGGGAGGCCCAGGCTCTGTGTGGGGAGTGTGGGGAGGCCCAGGCTCTGTGTGGGAGTGTGGGAAAGGCCCAGGTTCTATGTGGGGAGGGGAAGGTTCAGGCTCTGTGTGGGGAGGAACCTGCCTCTTCCCTGCACGGCCTCTGGCCTCGCTGAGCTGCAGATGTGGGTCTGAGCTGCTGTGCAACACCATGGCTTTGAGTGCGCATGTCATCTTCCCTGTGCTTCCCCTGGGTTCTGCACATGACCTGAAGGCCTGGAGAGTGAGGAGCAGGGCGTCCAGTAGGGACCTGGCCCTGGGCGGCCTCCACAACTGTGCTGGCCCCGGGACACTGTTGGGCTCCGACGCTGTCGCTTGAAGCCCTGCTGGGACCTCCCCGCAGGGCTTCTGTTCTACTAATTAATTTAACTTTATTTATCTCTTATCCTACCTTTCTTTCCTGCCTCTGCTTGAATGGGGAACATGGATTCTCCCGTGCGGCCATATTTGCTGCCCCCCATATTGAGCCGGTGCTGGCTGGTTTGTTTGTTTGCAGAATGCTTTTGCTTTTTGAACTGGCGCGTTTTGCCTTGACCTTGAAATGCATGGAGATCTCCTCGGACTGCCTCTCAGACCTCAAGAAGATGGAAAGCAAAGTAAGTGGCTTTATGGCCCTGTTGCCTGGGGCGGGAGGCGGGAGGCTGCTCACCTGCGTGTGGACAGGAGGCAGGGAAAGGAAAAGCAGTTCACAAGGCCGTGGCCCCCAGGGCTTCAGTCCGGGTTGGCACGTTGCCGTCGTTCCTGCCTGTGTTTTGCACAACTGCGGTTAGATGGTGTTTGCAATTTTACACCTGCCCACTTCTCTTTACCTTTATTGTGGCCACGGGTCCACAGCACCACAGTTGTTTCTAGAGTCCACTTTACGGATAGTGTAAAATGTCATGATGCTAATGATCCGGAACATTCTCCAGCAGTCTCATTATTGGACGTGTAAGTCACACCGGCCATGCCTCATTACCCACAGTTCACTTTCTGCAGTTTGCTACCTGCAGGCACCTACAGTATGAAAGTATTAAGGTATTTTGAGGGAGAGGCCACAGCCGCATCACTTTTATTACCGCATAGTGTTATGATTGTATTTTATTATTAGTTATTGTTATAAATATCGTACTGTGCCTAATTTAGAAATTGAAGTTTATCATAGGGATTTCTGTCTAGAAAAATCACAGTGTACATCGGGTTTGGGACTGCTCCACGTTTCAGGCCTCCACTGGGTTGGGGGGTCTTGAAACATATCCTCTCATAGAAGGGGGGGCTACTGTATCATTTTTTGCTGATTACATAAAGGGCTGCAGTGAACATTTTGTGCCTAAAACACTTTTCTGCATTTAGGATTTTTCCCTAAGATGAGTATATTTACATGAAATGACTAGGGAATGCTCACTTTTAATATTTTAAGAATACATGTTAGAGAACCACTCTCCAGAAAAAGCGTCACACAACCAAAAGTGTGTAAGACTGAATACGTCAGGCTTGCTGATGCTTTTGGGAACTGCCACAGGCCCTGCCACAGAGCAGGGACAATGTGATCAGTTTATCGGGTAGTTTTGAGCAAACTGAGTGTCGCTTTACACACGGAGAGTGAAGGGGGGACCCTCGGGTGCACAGCCACGTGCTGGGGCTCCCCTCATGCTGTCTTCCTTGAGCACCTGCTCTGTGCTTTGCCCCAGGTCGTTACCCACGAGTAATGGTAAACCGAGCCGTCAGTGGTGCAGGAGGCACGGCCGTGGCTCAGCACGGGGGGAGCCGGCCAGTCACACTGAGGGCTGGGCTGATCTGGAAATGGTTTCAGAATAGGAGATGCAGTTCACGTGGCCTTGAGAGACAGGCAGGAAGCGTGGTCAAGGCTGGAAACGGCAGCCCTTGCAGTGCGGAGGATGAGAGCAGCATGGGAGGCGCTCCTGTGTTTGACGCCCTTTACTGGCTTCTGTGGGCCCCATTTCCATCTTCTGGGTTTCCATGGCGCGGTGTCCCCAATTCAGAATGACTGTGGAACGCCTGGCTCCGGCCCCACTTCCTCTTACCCAGCAGCCCTTCTTTCAGCTCCCTGCGCCTCAGGGTTGGTCACTGCAAAATGGCAGCAGTAACAGGACTCATCTCCAAGGGCTGCTGTGGAACTCAAAGCAATGTTTTGTGTACCCCAGGTTGAGGCTCCCGGGCAGGCCCCTGCTGCCGTGGGGTTGCCGTTAGGGAGGCTCCTGTAGCCCAACTCTGCCGCCACCGCCCGTGGCCCCTGCAGAGCATGTCCCTCTGCCCTGGCCTGAAGACACTCTCCTGGCCCTTTGCCCAGCTGGCCTCTGCCCATCCCTCAGGCCTCAGCCCTCCTGTTACCTCCTGTCTCACCACGGGTTGAAAGTGACCTTCTCTAGGTAAACATTCTGCTGGGAGGCTCATTATCCCTGCCAGCCTCCTAGTAGACATTCAGGATCTCATGAGATTTATTTTGAATTAAAAGCTCACTAATGTTAAGGATATGAATGGTTTTTAATTTTGAAGTCTTGGTGCATTTTTAAAGACTATCCACTGTAATACATTTCATGATTGCCTGAGTGAATGGTGGAAACGATTTAACCAGGCAGACGCCCGGACCTGTGGGACCACATAGAGAGTTTTAAGATCCATGACCATATGGGAAGCATGGAGCTCTTTTTCTGACCTCTGTGAAGCCTGGCATAGCTTCCTCAGTGGCATGGAGGCTTGTGGCTGCTGGACAGGCGGGGGCACACAGCCTGGGGCGGCGGTCTCCTGTGCTCTCCATCCTGGCCGGCACCAAGGCCCAGGCGTGCAGGACTGTGGTGCAGCCATCCTGAGGTGCTGCAGGTACTTCCCATCCTTGCGGATGTCTGCTGCCGAGGACCCGCTCCCCAGGACGGAGGAGTCTGCTGCCGAGGACCCGCTCCCCGGGACGGAGGAG